>NC_036872.1:26087872-26105073 GCF_002910315.2 Salvelinus sp. IW2-2015 | reverse complement strand
GCTTTGTGTCGTGCCGCATGTGGCGAAATTACATTTGAATTTTGATTACTATTTTGCACTGTGTAACAGGGGTCCTGACCTGTTTTATGTTGTTTTTTTGTAATGTGTTATGTCCAGGGCATGGGTTTTTTGGGTGGGCATCATTATGGTTATCTCTTTTCCATGTTGGTTTCTGGTTGCCTGGTATTCCCTCTTAATCTAGAGGCAGCGTGTTCTTGTGTTCTTCCTAATAAGGTAGTCGATATTTCCTTAGCGTCTAGCGAGTGTTCTTCAACTGTTCTAGCTTGTGAGGGTGGATCTGCTTCCTGTGATGTTCACTAGTACCCGCATTCGTTCTGCACCATCACACGAGCGACTGTAGAGTTTGTTCATCTTTCAAATGTAGTCTCGTTCCTATAGTTCGATATATCAACGTTGTATGTAAGTTCGTAGATTCAAAGCAGGGCCTGTCCTGTTCTACTGTGTTATATGATACACTCTATTATATCATTTGGAGAGTTGATTGGTATCGTTTCTCAGTGTGTTTGTTTTATCGTATTGTCTTGTTAAACGTAAAACAAAGCTTCATTAACGGCGCCTAGCACCTTGTTCAATCTGCTCCTGCCACTCTTCGCAAAAGAAGAGGAGCAGAGGAACCAAAGGGCGTTTAAGACACGAAACCAAAAACATCGGCAACAAATCGAGAGCCAGCAGCCGTAATTCACGAAGCCCAAAGCAGGCAAAATACTAATCGAATTAGCAAGGACTTTGTGGAGTTGGGAGCAAAAATATTAAGCGAAGAAGGAAGGACGATAGGAGGACACACAAAGATAAATAACCGTCCATGGAACAGCTCGCGCACGCAGCTCCGGAAGAGCGGAGGAAAAGCGAGAGAAGGAACCGCTTAGAGGGACGCGTCTTGGCCGGAAGCGCCGAAAAGCCCGTGAGTAAACCAAGGAGCCACAAACAAATTACGTTGGAGCGGAGAGGGCTAAAAGTGGGTATGGGCCGACAAAGGCAGGTCAGGGAGCCACCTGCGCATCCACTGCAGTAGTCCCCAAGGCTAACCCGTGAGAGCGGGAGTACGGGCGAGTACACCAGATTGTTACAAACAGCACAGTAAGGAGTCGAGCAGCGTGTCTACAACACTGTTTACGTGTGCATAACGCCGAAGTCGCGGGAATACTCCACACACACAGTAACACTGGCACAGAAGTGAGCTAATTGGGGCATTGAAGCCAATTTGATGTCAGAAATGAAGGACCGGAGCTCAAGGACGCGACCTAGGTCCCACCAAGTGCGCTACATCGGGCCCGGCATAACCATGGCACCTGCTTATCGCCTCCAAGGGTTTTCCACGCGGTTCGCCTACATAGCCCGGTGGCGGCGGGTTCTAGTTCCACCTTCCCCGCAACTGAGATTCGGAGTGGACAACGGAGGCTGAGTCTTCACAATCCAAGGTAAAAGGTATATGGGCAGAAACGAAAGTCGCTCAATCGCTCAAGAAGCCCGTCAACGACCCTGCAAAACCAGGCTCCCAGCTAATCTCCCGAGGAGCACAGAAAAACCATACCGCCCGGCAGCCTAGTACAGCTCCATCATACAGTGCTAAACACTACGGCGACTAACGCACCATGCATTTCCACGAAATGCCCATCTGTTCTCCTCCACAAAGCACTCTCCACTACTCATGACGATGAATACCAAGTCTCGGATGCCCACCACTCTAGTTCCGCCTACAACACACAAAGCACTAAGACACTGTAGACGAGGCTCCATGAAAAGTTACCATACAAACACTAGAGAGAGTCAACTCATCGTACCCGTAAACTAAGTCACCTAGAGGTGCGTGCCCAAGACCGCGGTTGTTTCAACCCCAGAATAAGTGCCGTGTTACCGGGGAAGCACAAAGAAACTCCGGGATCTCCATGCATGAAGAACACCACACACCAACTCCACAATTTATCACGGAACCACCACAGGAACGACCCATTACACGCACAGGTTGAGAAGCAAACGCTTTATGCCGAAGTTACAAATGCGTCTGACCTGTCCTGACTAACTCCCGCACACTAACGATTATGAAAGGTTGCGCGTTTTTAGGCGCGGCATCGCCTGGCGGAGGTTCGGACTCCTAAACGGGCACAAGCTGCACCGCAAGTGGCCGTATCGGCCAAGAAAGCCCAACAGTGGTCACCCAGCGCTATCTTGAAAGGACAATCGTGCTCCCCCAGCGCCAATCTGTATGAGACCTCCCCGATCACTACTCCCAAGCCCGACACAAATCTGAAAGCACCATACGGCGTCTACTTCCCCAGCGCTCATCTCGAAGGCCTCCGCCTCCCCAGCGCGCTCCTGAGCCGCACCCGTTCGACGCAATAGAGAGCCTGCACAAGCAGAAGCCGACCGTCAAAGCTGCCATCGGAAAACACCTGCAAAGATCAACCGTGCACGAGCACCGTTCACTGCCGATGAAAAGCCGCTGAACAGAGCCGTCCGCGCAGACAGAGGCAGCAGAGGCCGGCCCGCCAGACTCCCACAGGAAGCCACGCTCAGAGTGACCGTCCGCCAGAACAGGGGATCAGCCAGGACGCCGCCAAACACAAACAGGGAAACATCTGGCAGAAGACGCCACAAAACAACACACCCGACACAAACACGCGATCCTGCACAGACGAGCCAAGCACCATCAGAGAAACAAAGGAAATCGTCTTGCCAGAATGCTACCGCCAGCCAGACAGCGGAATTGCAGAGGCCCGCCGACCCATGACGCAGGGATGCTGCAAGATTTCCGCCAAGCAACAACTGGAACAGGCACAGTTCGCAAATGAGACACGACCAAGGCACGTCAGCGAGCCAATGAGCAGCCAAGTAGCGTCTAGAGGAGCCATGGCCAGCAGAAGCCGTCAGAAGGAGCCATGACAGCCGCAGGACAGACCGTCCACGGATGGGAAGTTATGACATGCAGCAGCCCAGCAGCGTCAGCCACACCATCGGAGCGTCAGAGCCGTCCCAGCAGCCGGACTTAGCCAATAAGAGAGTCCCCAGATGTCCTCAGGACAGATCCAATGCACGAAGAGCCGTAGTACGACCACCCGTCAAGACACTCGATGCCATGAGCCCACCAGAGCCGAGCTCAGCGGATTCTAGACCATGCAGCATCAGGGACCAGAGCCAGCATCCAAGTCCTGCACTCAAAAGCCGTCCACACAACGCTAAGTCAGCTGCATGAGCGCTCCCACAAGACGTCAGTCAATCGCATGTAAACCAGAAGCGAGACATCTAAGTATAACTCTCAGAGAAACAACCGACACGCCCCCCCTACCGAAAATGCCACGGAGACTGTCTCCTCTCGCTCGGAAAAGACCTGCCCTTACAAAGTCCGGCAAAGATGCGCCCCCTCTAAAGTACCTGCAAGCATCAAAACCATTCTTATCACCTGAGCCTAAACGAACCTCACTACACTCACAACTCAACCAACATCTGGTCTAGAGCTACATCCCCTACTGTCCTGAAGCAACTTGTCCATAGCTCTCCTGATAGATGTATGCTGACCTTAAAAATTTAGCGTGGGGTTATATTTGGAGGGTGGGTGCATTGTGGGGAGGCATAAGGCGGGGATTGTGTTGGTGGGGTGGAACCAACGCCGAGCCTAAGCACAACCGTGGTCAGATGCCACCCCGAGCGCGTCCACTGCGAACTTTGAGTGACATGCGGCTTCCGGAGTACGCATCTTGAGGGGGGGGTGTATTGTAAGCGAGTCCTGACCTGTTTTATGTTGTTTTTTGTAATGTGTTTTATGGTCGTGAAATGTGTTTTGGGATGGCGCAGTCTCTAAATGTTATTGTTTTCTTGTTGGTTTTGGTTGCTGGTATGGCTCTCTTGAAGCAGACAGGCAGTGTTAATTTGTGGTTCGTTACACCTAATTCAAAGGTCCATATTTAGCGTAGGGTGTTCTGATGTTTTATTAGTGGGCTATTGTCCCTTGACTTGTCACTGTGATGTCTATGTGTTGACCAAATACGGGACTGTTTTGGCTTTTCGTTTATTTGAATGTCGTCTGTTTTCTGTGTCCGTGAGTCAATCGTTAGATTATGTAGTTATATGTTCAGGTTTGTCAGACAGGTCCGTTTCTTGTTTTGTTATTTGAAAGTGTTTTGTTTCGTCGCGTTTAACCCCCACTCCAAGGTCCGTGTCATTTTAAAACCGCTAAAAAAGGCCAACACGATTGATGCCTTCTAATTTCCAGCCGAATGCCTGCAATGTTTGGTCTGATGAATACGCTTCTCAAACTACCTCTCCCTCGACCGATCAGGATTGAGGAGAGCGACAGGCCTTACGAGACTGTGCACACAGCCTTCTAAACAATAGTTCCTCTAAACCATGTCCACTCTATTTTGGTGCAATCGATTACCTGCACAACACTCAGACGTGGAACAGGAAGAGTAACGAATAATAGACACTCATCTATTAGCAACCTCTCAGTGCTATACACATGTGTGTGTGGTGTGTGTGTGTGGTGTGTCTAAGTCTGAGTGTGTGTAAGTCGGTGTAAGCACCAATCTCTGGGAGCAATAGCTGTGCAGTTCCCAATGATCAGAGGCTGAGTGGACGAGAAGGTAGTCAGATTTGGTCTAACGAGAATAGATGTAAATCAGACTGGTAATGGGTCACATAGACTCATTCTGGTATGGTGCAAACACTAGAGGAAACAGATTCAGGTCCTGCACTCAAGGCTGCGCTGCATATCTACACACAAGCCAGGCCTCTGGTAACCCATACCACACTTTAACACGCATTTGTACTGGAGACACCAAACCACACAGCAATACGAAAGACTAAAGCACCTCCCGTCAGCAACTACATAAGATCCGTTACGAAGTCTACATAACACTACAAGTGAGCGTAGATGGGTAGCACACCAAGCAATCGAAAATAATAACTTTCCCAAACTCATCACTTAATCAGATGAATCAGACCAGAACATTCCCCTTGGCTTTTCCATTTCTCCTAATCGCCAGTGCCCCTTTTCGTATCGACGGCTGGAGAGGGTGTCTAGCCCCTCACAGTCACTCACTCACTCACTCTACAACTCAAAAAAACTCATACTCATTCTCACCACAGTCACATCACACCACCTTCACTGCACCTACATTGCGACTCACTATCACTACATCAATCACTCACTCACCCTCACTCACATCATCACTCATTCACACTCACTCACTCACTCACTCACTCACTCACTCACTCACTCACTCACTCACATCACTCACTCACTCACTCACTCACTCACTCACTCAACTCATCACTCAACTCACATCACTCACTATCACAACTCCCATCCTCACTCACCACACTCACTCACTCACACTCACACACACACACCACACACATCACTCACACACACACACACAACACAACAGTGGTTGTTGATCCCAGCTGTGACAACAAGCTCTGATGGGATTGCTCGGATCTGGCTGTAATTGTCCAGTCCTTGGGCCAGCCTGATGTGCATGGGACATGGGATGGGACCCACTGACACAGCTAGACCCTCTCCGATGATGATGAGGGAAAGAGTCAACGTGTGTGTGTGTGTGTGTGTGTGTGTGTGTGTGTGTGTGTGGGTGTGTGTGTGTGTGTGGTGTGTGTGTGTGTGTGTGAGAAACACACTAGCGACCTAAACACACATCTTTCTAATCTGATTCAGAGGAAAACACAAGGCCTCACAACACACCAGCACGGAGGTTAGGAAGAGGAGATGGGAGTGTCTCACTGTCTGTCAAAGAGAACAGATGTTGATATGAAGAGCCTAGGAGAGATATTCTAAAACACACAACCAGAGCAAACAAAACCAACCCACACACAACACACACACACACACAACACACACACACACACATGTTGCTCTTTCCCATCATCACTCGGAGAAGCAGTCTATTCAGTGGCCATCCAGAGGGGGCTGGTATGGGGAGGGGGCAGGTCGCAGCCATAGACGCTTTGGTGGGCACAGTCAACAACCAAACTGAACAAGGCAGAGGGCACAGCAAGAAGGTCGGGTGAAGAGGCACCGGACAAGAGTGCCTGATTCCACCCTCAGGAAGGACTGGAAAGAAAGACTGATTGGCATTTCTGGTCCCGAAGAGCCCTGCAAGATAGGGTGCTATTAGCTCAGCCCGCCATGCGGAGAAAGCATGCCATGTGTACGGGGGTTGCGTCAAACTGCCTGTATTGAAGGAAACAGATCGGCCTCGCGCGAAGGCGGCACGTACGAGAGGGGTTGGCGTTACGGGCCCCGAGTACAAATGCTGCTGGGGGCGAAGCTCCCTCCCATCCAGGACCTACGTACTAGAGGCCGGTGGCCCAGAGGAAGGCCCCCAAATCTTTTTTAAGACCCCAGCGCCCAGTCATACAACTGTCCTTCTGCTAACCGCACGCAAGCGATAACCCAGAAAGCAAGTCCGATGCGTCCCAAAAGGCCGTTCTCTTAACACTTCTACCATCCCAACCATAAACTGCGCTGAACAATGTATCGAATATTGGGGCACCGGAACTATTTGCAATTGACACCTGCTTGCCCACCTTTGTTTTTACAGCTGCGCGACTCGCTGTTATTAAACATCTAGCCAAGAGTCAGCTTACCACTAACCTAATGATGGTACAATATTTGAACATGGGACTAACATGTAATACCTTTGCCCTCACAAATTGATCTCTCTGTACCCCATAGTTAAAATACCCCCGCCCCCCTCCCCCAACAATGAACCCTACCATACATATAAGCACTCATTATTTATTAATTGTGTCTTTTAGCAATTTTATAAACTTAACACTAGTTTACCAGGTAAATATGCCTAACCCTATTCCTTAAAAACTGCACTCTGTTGTTAAGGGCTTGTAAATAAGAAAGGCATCACTGGTAATACCTGCGCATGTAACAAAATAAAAAGATTATTATAAACCCAACTGGACCGTTATAGTAGCAGGGGCCTTTCCAAATCAAGTCCAAATCAATGGAATTACCAAACAGGTGAATTCCAACAAGTTGGAGAAAACACTCAACAAGACAATCGGAAAAAACATGATAAGGAGTCTCATAGCAAAGGTCTGAATACTTATGTAAATAAAGTATTCCTGAGTTTATTTATAATATACTGCAAAAATTTCTAAAAAAAAAGCCCTGTTCCGGGGCTAGTCAATGAGTAATTGGTGTGCAATGATTGAGAGGATTATTAAATCATTAAAATAAGGCTGAACGGTAACAACATGAAAGAAAAAAAGTCAGGGTTCGAAAAAATACTCCCAACACAGTATGGACATGACCAACCCCCTCCCACCCCCCCATCCGCCCTGTCCCGACCCAACGTTTATTCTAACGAGTGACCTTGGTGACCCTCTGGTAAAAGAATTAACCCTGCCCTGGGCGCAGACCCTCCGGCAGTCCCCACCACTTAAACAAACACCGCAAAGTAGACACAGCAAGGCTACCTTAATATAACCACAGTAGAGCAGTAGAGCAGTCCCGCCACGGTGCCAAGACGGGAAGACTTCCCTAGAGAGCATATCTAAACAGTCAGCCTGCCTCCTCCCCTCCTCTCCCTCCTCTCCCCTCCCGCTCCCCTCTCCCTCCTCTCCTCCCCCTCCCTCTCCCCCCCTCTCCCTCCTCTCCTCCGCTCCCCTCACCATCTCCTCCCTCTCCCTCCTCTCCCCCCCTCCTCACCCAGCCTCAGCCAAGAATGGGGGGGGCCCCTTGCCAAGAGAAATGGCCTGTGAACAGCAGTGTAAGTTCAGAACGATGGTGGAGAGGAGGGTAAGTTTTGATTAGAATTCATAAATATGGGACCCATCATTCTCCAGAAGAGAAGACAGTAACCATGGAACTAACGTAACAAAAACAAAATAGATACCCAAAAGAAATAAAGCACAACACGCAACACAGGTTAAAGTGATTTTGAAAAAGAATATTAGCAACATCAGCAAAACCCGCTGCTGAAGAACCAAAACATGTCAGTTTTATTAAAAAAAAACTCAACAATTTGTTGTAACCCTCACTATATTTATAGGTGCAAAAAAATTATCTTTTAAACAGTCTAACAAAGTTCGTAGGTTACAACACAAAGAAATAGAACAAGAAACTATGATCTTAACCTTCACATTAGATCACTGCAGTACAGTAACAGTAAGCAGGCGGTAGCATCATGGAAAGAACCTCAAATCCCAAAGCACCATCTATTCCCTAAGTAGGCACCTTGACCCAACCAACCCATAGAGACAAAAGGAAAAATAGGTCTATTTTCACATCCATGGTCTGTCTGAGCAGAATAGGCCAGCTGTTCCTTCTTCTCCCCTGGACTGGTACTAGGAGATAGGGGAGGGAAGGGGGGACGGGAATGGCGCAGCATCGTTCTGCACAGGTAGGCCTACAACAACAATCTTCAATGACAACAGTGGAGACACTCTAGGGTAAATAAATAGGCATAGACACGTAATGTATCCTGGTTGTTATAAAAATGATGAGCTCATCACTGTAATGTCTGGAGTGGTCCTTCTGAGTCTTTCTGTACTGTTTGTGTTCAGGCATAACACAGGCTGGGTCCTACTCTATCCAAGGCAAGCTGGCCTCTCTCGCTCCTCCAGAAAATTGCCCCATTTTACAGAAATATCTGTCATGCTGCATCTGTTAATGGGTCTGGTTCCTGCCCTGGGGGGACATGACATGAGCTACATGCTGCTATCCTTCATCAGCCAGGGAACTGCCCTGACCTCTCTGGCCTCCTACCATCCCGTTCTTCACCCCCCACCTTCCCTCCACATGTCTCCCCATTCAGCCTGAGAAGAGGTGCAGCACTCCCCCCGCCCACTCCCTCCCAGAGGGCCTGTGCTTACCTTGACTGAGAAGCTCAGTGCCCTCCCCCCTCCTCTGTCCTGTCGGCCATTACTGCCAAGCCTGCTGTCAGAAGTCTTGTATAGCCTGGGGGAACGTTCCCATTTGTGGATTGGAAGCTTGTGGCAAGGAGCCTGTAAATCCACTCTAATGAGCATGAATATTGGTGTGGGAAGGGGAGATACGTAGGCCTTTGGTTGGGTGTCCCAATACAGTTCCACATCCAGGCAAGAAAATATGCAAATATAGCTGTTCTGGTTTGTCCTCAATCAATTCAGAATCAGAAAACATAATTGGTATGTAATAAACTGTCTTGGTATTCATTGACATGTCATCTACAAGGATGATGGTGGACTACACAGGGGAGAATGGTTTGTTTTGCCCATCCAAATGTAGTGTGAATATAGTAACCAACATCTTACCTTCGGGTGTAGTGGGGGAGAAGAGTTTCTCGGATCCTACTTCAGATACCTGGAAGACAAGAGGAAGAAGAAACGTTAATAGTCTGGTAAGATGGATGACCTCTGTGGAAGACATTGGTAGTTTCCATACATGGGACACCTAGAGAACGTGACAAACTGCATTACACTCATGACACAATATAGGAAGGGATTGGATCCTTCAAAAACGTCAGTAAAAATGGTAATGTTTACAGACACACTCATTATATTGAATTGGATCCACCTAGGGGGCTAACAGACATATTTCCAATGATCTACTGTAACCTATGTATATGAACACATGTCTCAGGCCCAATACAGCTACTGTACTCTACATCACTCATGCATATCCGACTCAGTGACTCCTTGACTTGTGTTCAATCTATCTTGTTGAGAAGCAGCCCGTTCTCTGCACCTGACTGACTTCCTTTTTCTCACCACATCCCTCTCTCTGAGCAGAGCTGAGCTCTCTGTCCAGACAGAGACAAGGTAACATTAGGGGGCACTGTTGTGCCACCTGAAAGCCAGCCAGCCCAGTCACACTCACAGCACAGGAGGTTGTCAGAGAGGAGAGGACAGCAAAGGAAAGGAGAGGAGAAAGGAAAGGAAAGGAGAAAGAAAGAAAAGAGAGGGGAACAAGGAGAAAGAGAGAGGTGAGAGAGAGGAGAGGAGAAAGAGAGGAGAGGAGAAAGAGAGGAGCGGAGAAAGAGAGGAGCGGAGAAAGAAGGACGGAGAAAAGAGCGGAGATAAAGAGAGGAGAGGAGAAAGAGAGGAGCAGAGAAAGAGAGGAGCGGAGAAAGAGAGGAGCGGAGAAAGAGCGGAGAAAAGAGAGAGAGAGAGAGGAGAAGAGAGGAGCGGAGAAAGAGAGGAGAAGAGCGGAGCGGGAAGAGATGCGGGAGAAAAGAGCGGAGAAAGAAAGGAGAGGAGGAAGAGAGGAGCGGAGAAAGAGAGGAGCGGAGAAAGAGAAGAAAGGAGAAAGAGAGGAAAGGAGAAAGAGAGGAAAGGAGAGGAGAAAGAGAGGAACGGAGAGGAGAAAGAGAAGGGGGTAGTACCATATGGTGGCTCAGCCTCTGCAGGATCTGATCAGGAGCAGAGAATGTACAAAGACCAGACACACAACACGACACAATGACAGCCACACCAAGCTAATGCTGCTCAATGTAAAGCATAAATTATAAATCTAAAAAAAATAATAGTAATTGAAGCCACACTATAATAATGTGTTCATAAAATATATCTTATTTCAATTTTCATATAGAATCATTATGTCTTCAAAACATGATTTTATGAGAAATTGTTAATAAAATATTTGTTTTATCCAACTCTGCATTAATCACTATTATCATTTCCATCATTATAATTGTTCAGTTGAGAAAAGTTGTTTAAGGTCGAGTCCCTCCTGAGAGTAGGGCAAATTTCACACTGTGAGTAAGTGCCAGAGACAACGTGAAAACGGAAAAAGGCATCTGACTATGAAGGGACAGCAAGAGACTTGTAGACTAAACACGGGTAGCTTTTTCCTCCCTGGTTAGTTGTATGTGTAGATTCTGGCAAACCTCTACAGAAAGAGAAAACACCTTTTTATTTGAACAAAAATACACATTTCACCGGCCGGCGAGACACAAAACTTTTAAACACAGCTCTGGAGTCGTACACCGACCAGAGACAACCTGCTAATGTGAGAGAAGGTGACAAAAGTATGCATTTAAAAGATCATATTTGTCACGGCCGTCAAAAGAAGTGGACCAAAAGGCAGCGTGGTGAGCGTACATTTCCTTTTATTATAGAATGTCGCCAACAGAACAAGAAACAAAATAAACGACAGTGAAGCTTCCGAGGGCTATGGTGCCACTAACAAAGTCAACTACCCACAAACACCAAAGGAAAAAAGGCTGCCTAAGTATGATTCCCAATCAGAGACAACGAATGACAGCTGTCCCTGATTGAGAACCATACCCGGCCAAAACATAGAAATACAAAACATAGAAATAAAGAACATGGAATGCCCACCCAAATCACACCCTGACCAAACCAAATAGACATAAAAAGGCTCTCTAAGGTCAGGGCGTGACAATATTAAAGATGCACTATGCAGAAATCGCTCTGCCATTTCTTGGCTGCCAAAATTCTAATAGTTTGCCTAATTTCACTTTATGTGACAAAACAAGCAGTCTTTGTGTAGAGAATCATTGTACCATCTAAACTGCTGTGAAATATATTTTCCATAACCAAAACGATTGTATTTTCAGCTGTTTGAAACTGGTAAACAAAACCAAAAGTAAAAGATGCAAAAACAAAACTTAAGAACGGGAAGCATAGAAAAAGAGCACGAGAAGAGCACGAGAATGAAAGATCTAACTCACATTTCTATGTGTATTTGGCCGGGTCGCCAAAAAGTTACATATTGTAGCTTTAACACTGAACATCTTCCTCATCCTATGATGTAAGTCTAGATACACTTGGTGTAAATCACCATTTCCCCTCCTCGCCTCTTCCTCCCTGCTGGGACAGTTAAAACTGACGATATGCTAAAGCCATTGAGTCCCAGTGTCCTTAACTGCCATCATTGTAGTTTACGCTGTACAAAGGGAACATATACTGAACAACAATATAAACGCAACATGTAAAGTGTTGGTCCCATGTTTCATGAGCTGAAATAAAAGATCCCAGAAATGTTCCATATGCACAAAAAAGCTTATTTCTCTCAAATGTTGTGCACAAATGTGTTTACATACCTGTTAGTGAGCATTTCTCCTTTGCCAAGATAATCCATCCACCTGATAGGTGTGGCATATCAAGAAGCTGATTAAACAGCATGATCATTACATAGGTGCACCTTGTTCTGGGGACAATAAAAAGCAACTCTAAAATGTGCAGTTTGTCACAACAAAATGCCACAGATGTCTCAAATTTTGAGTGAGGGTGCAATTGGCATGCTGTTGCCAGAGCTGTTGCCAAAGAATTTATTGTTAATTTCTCTACCATAAGTTGCCTCCAATGTCGTTTTAGAGAATTTGGCAGTACATCCAACCGGCCTCACAACCCAGCCCAGGACCTCCACATCTGGCTTCTTCACCTGCAGGATTGTCTGAGACCAACCACCCGGACAGCTGATGCAACTGAGGAGTATTTATGTCTGTACTAAAGCCCTTTTGTGGGTAAAAACTAATTCTGACTGTCTGTCTCCCCAGTGGGTGGGCCTGGCTGCCAAGTGTGTGGGCCTATGCCCTCCCAGGCCCACCCATGGCTGAGCCACCACCCATTCATGTGAAATCCATAGATTAGGGCCTTTTTTAATTTATTTAAATTGGCTGATTTCCCTATAATATAATTGTTGAAAATGTTGCATTAATATTTTTGTTCAGTATATGTAAAACAATGTTAGTGAATCAGAGAGATACAGAGAGACCTTCTTCTAAGACCTCCCAATCTAGATACTGCTACTGCCTTTACTGAACACGAGACTAGAGACACCCTCTCCTCTAATATCAACTATAACATTGCTCCTCCAGCCTACAAAGTGCTCTAATAACTCTAACACTTTAACTTCCACTCAATGTATGCTACTGTATGCTACTGTATGGTACTGTATGGGTACTGTATGCTACTGTATGGTACTGTATGGTACTGTATGGGTACTGTATGGTACTGTATGGGTACTGTATGGTACTGTATGGGTACTGTATGCTACTGTATGGGTACTGTATGTTACTGTATGCTACTGTATGGGTACTGTATACTACTGTATGGGTACTGTATGGTACTGTATGCTACTGTATGGGTACTGTATGCTACTGTATGGGTACTGTATGCTACTGTATGGGTTACTGGTATGGTACTTATGGCTACTGTATGGGTATGTATGCTACTGTATGGGTACTGTATGGTACTGTTGCTACTGTATGGGTTTACTGATGCTACTGGTAATGGGTTGTATGGTACTGCATGGGTACGGTATGGTACTGTAATGGGTACTGTATGGTACGTGCATGGGTACGGTATGGTACTGCATGGGTACTGGTATGGTACTGCATGGGTACTGTATGGTACTGCATGGGTACTGTATGGTATGCATGGGTAGTGGGTATGGTACTGTATGGGTACTGTATGGTACTGCATGGTACTGTATGGTACTGCATGGGTACTGTATGGTACTGTATGGTACGGTGCACTTTCAGTGGAAGGAAGAGATAGAAGTGAATGCTTAGCTTCAGTAGCAGTGTTGTGGTGTTCCATTCCACCCTGTTTGTGGAGAGGAGTGGGAAGGAGAGAAAGACTGAGTGTTCGGCATTGCTCTCCTCCATTCTCCCAGAACCAGGCAGCTACAACACTATGCTCTTTGTTAGCTAGCACTTCACATTAAACGCTCCAGTACCAAGCCTTACCGCTCACCCGCCCGCCTGAATCACTGGCTGCCCTGGAGGGCCTGTGTGAAAATATGGACCAGGAGAAATTAAGCTTGTCAAGTGAATACGGGCGCTAGGTCGGGTCTGGGTGCTGGGTGCTGGGTGCTGGGAGTGGCACACAGTGTCATGAAAACTAAATGGTTAGGTCATACTCTAAACAACTATAACTGTTTTGAACAAAGATGAAGAAAACAAAACAACAAACTTATAATATATTAAGACCTCTGTGTTTGTATGTGTTCAGTAAGGGCCAATTATGTTGCTGCCTAGTTGTTTTTATATTCCAACAAACGTAGCCGTTTCAACAACCAATGTTTAGGTCTAATGCTCTGTTTTGTATCCACCAACTCCACATGAGTCAGTCATATAATTCACAATTACAAGGCCAACTTACAAAGGCAGTTCTTAAAAGGCACGTGAAAACAGGGCATGCATTTGGCATATAAAATGTGTTTATACTTCTGAACTTCTGGGTTAGCTTGGTCAAGTTTACATTTTTCGAGAGGGCTGTACTGTTGGCAGTCTCTGCGCCTGTGGTTGTGGTGTGCAGAGGTCATGTATAAACAAATTCTTCACACTCACTTTGTTGAGGGAGAACCCATGGCCATCATTAAAAAACACACAGGGAATGAAAGAGAAGAATGAGAGGAGAGGACAGGGGGCACCAACCAAAGGCCAGGTTTTCCAAAGGAAACAAGGAAATCTAACCATTTCAAAACGAAGGAAATTCAAGCCACATTTCTGGGAGCCAAAAGCCCTTGGACTGGGCAGCAGGAAGCCTGACCTTTGTGGCCGTCTGCTATTTGAGCCTGATGCTTCGGGGCCTGGCCTTCTCTCAGGATAGCCTTCAGCAGGCCTCATCTTTCCTTCCTTATTTTATTCATTAGCCATGCTTTATGATTCAGCTTCCTCTGAGCCACACGGGCTCCGTGAGAAAACACACTGCCTGCCTGCTGGAGAGAAAAAAAGATAGAAAGAGAGACGGAGGGAGGGAGACAGCAGCTGTGAAATCCTCCCGTTTCCTCGCCAGGCCCGGCGCGGGGAGAGAGAGGGAACGAGGTGGGTAGGCGGTGGAGGGGGGTAGGGGTGTGAAATCCCACCAACGGAGTGCTAACTCCCCAAAGAGCCACATGCAGCACCATCATTCCGGGATTTAGGCAATGCCAAATTACAAATTAGACCACTGTTTGTTTTAAAAAGTCCCTCAACTTCCCAGAACACATCTGACTTATTGGCTGCATATACCTCCTGATAATACAGCACAAATAGAGAGGGCGGAAGGGAGGGAGACGGGGAGAGAGAACAACTACCCAGCATTTAGTGAGACATTTAGTGTCATGGGGCATTAATGTTTGCTGTCACTGCTTAGAAATATGACAAATCGTTAGCCATTTGAAATGTCCACATCAAATTCCACAAAATTCTGCACAATGAAGCCAAATTAGCTTTAGTTCTGCAGCAGGCTGGGTACCAAGGTTATCTCTTCAGCAGGCTGGCTAGCGAGGTTAGCTCTGCAGCAGGCTGGGTAGTGTGGTTAGCTCTGCAGCAGGCTGGGTAGTGTGGTTAGCTCTGCAGCAGGCTGGGTAGTGTGGTTAGCTCTGCAGCAGGCTGGTTAGCGAGGTTAGCTCTGCAGCAGGCTGGGTAGTGTGGTTAGCTCTGCAGCAGGCTGGTTAGCGAGGTTAGCTCTGCAGCAGGCTGGTTAGCGAGGTTAGCTCTGCAGCAGGCTGGGTAGCGAGGTTATCAACAGAATGACCTTCACCCATGGATTTATGAAAGGCATTGATCAGTTAAGGATGTGATTTCATATCTAGCTCAGTGTCCAGGAATTAAATATCTAGCTTCGTGTCCAGGAATGAAATATCTAGCTCAGTGTTCAGGAATGAATATCTAGCTCAGTCCAGGAATGAAATATCTAGCTCAGTGTTCAGGAATGAAATATCTAGCCCAGTCCGGAATGAAATATCTAGCTCAGTGTTCAGGAATGAAATATCTAGCTCAGTGTTCAGGAATGAAATATCTAGCTCAGTGTTCAGGAATGAAATATCTAGCCCAGTCCAGGAATGAAATATCTAGCTCAGTGTTCAGGAATGAAATATCTAGCTCAGTGTTCAGGAATGAAATACCTAGCTCAGTCCAGGAATGAAATATCTAGCTCAGTGTTCAGGAATGAAATATCTAGCTCAGTCCAGGAATGAAATATCTAGCTCAGTGTTCAGGAATGAAATATCTAGCTCAGTCCAGGAATGAAATATCTAGCTCAGTGTTCAGGAATGAAATATCTAGCTCAGTCCAGGAATTAAATATCTAGCTCAGTGTTCAGGAATGAAATATCTAGCTCAGTGTCCAGGAATTAAATATCTAGCTCAGTGTTCAGGAATGAAATATCTAGCTCAGCGTTCAGGGATGAAATATCTAGCTCAATGTTCAGGAATGAAATATCTAGCTCAGTGTTCAGGAATGAAATATCTAGCTCAGTGTTCAGGAATGAAATTATCTAGGCTCAGTGTTCAGGAATGAAATATCTAGCTCAGTCAGGAATGAAATATCTAGCTCAGTGTTCAGGAATGAAATATCTAGCTCAGTCCAGGAATGAAATATCTAGCTCAGTGTTCAGGAATTAAATATCTAGCTCAGTGTTCAGGAATTAAATATCTAGCTCAGTCCAGGAATGAAATATCTAGCTCAGTGTTCAGGAATGAAATATCTAGCCCAGTCCAGGAATATGAAATATCTAGCTCAGTGTTCAGGAATGAAATATCTAGCTCGTGTTCAGGAATGAAATATCTAGCTCAGTCCAGGAATTAAATATCTAGCTCAGTGTTCAGGAATGAAATATCTAGCTCAGTCCAGGAATGAAATATCTAGCTCAGTGTTCAGGAATTAAATATCTAGCTCAGTGCAGGAATGAAATATCTAGCTCAGTGCAGGAATGAAATATCTAGCTCAGTGTTCAGGAATTAAATATCTAGCTCAGTGTTCAGGATGAAATATTAGCTCAGTCCACGAATGAAATATCTAGCTCAGTGTTCAGGAATTAATATCTAGCTCAGTGTTCAGGAATTAAATATCTAGCTCAGTGTTCAGGAATGAAATATCTAGCTCAGTGTTCAGGAATGAAATATCTAGCTCAGTCCAGGAATGAAATATCTGGCTCAGTGTTCAGGAATTACATATCTAACTCAGTCTAGAATTAAATATCTAGCTCAGTGTTCAGGAATTAAATATCTAGCTGAGTCCAGGAATTAAATATCTAGCTCAGTCCAGGAATTAAATATCTAGCTCAGTCCAGGAATTAAATATCTAGCTCAGTCCAGGAATTAATATCTAGCTCAGTGTTCAGGAATGCAAAGCATGCAGTAAGAGCTTTAGATCAAAGGTACGGCTGCGCTCGACAGATCGTTTATATTAAGCGCTGGGATATGGGTCTCTCAGCAGTATTCACTAAATGAGGTTAATTGATTGTGGGTAATTGCTGACCTTCTTGTCTTTTTG
>NC_036872.1:26080754-26087847 GCF_002910315.2 Salvelinus sp. IW2-2015 | reverse complement strand
ACTGAGCTAGATATTTCATTCCTGAACACTGAGCTAGATATTTCATTCCTGGACACTAAGCTAGATATTTAATTCCTGGACACTGAGCTAGATATTTAATTCCTGAACACTGAGCTAGATATTTCATTCCTGGACACTGAGCTAGATATTTCATTCCTGGACACTGAGCTAGATATTTAATTCCTGAACACTGAGCTAGATATTTCCAAATGGTGGAGAAAGAGGAGGAGGGGGGAGTACAATGTGTGCGTGGTGGTTAGGGAGGAACAAGACAAAACCATAACAAAATGGCAAATAAAAACCCAAGCGGAAACCCTATTCCCAGTCTCTGTCAAAATAATCTCTGGGTACATTTTGTACAGAATAGAACTGCAAAATCGTTTGACTGTTTAACTGCAGAAGATTAAAAACAAGCAATGCTGGAGCTGTGTTATTCTGTTGTGGTTCCAAACCCACAAACATTCACATCCGCCTGTTTGTATTTTAGTCATTTAGCAGATGCTCTTATCCACAATGACTATCCAACTAATCCCTTTGGGACGCATGTAACAAAACAAAGACCCATTGACCACCATTGACCAGCTATGGCCAATAATACTCCATCCAATGGCATGCAGTGGGTTTAGCTGAGAAAGGCAGGGGAACAAACCTAYTGTATTTCATCCATGGGTCGATAGTGATCATGCCTTATTGCCTCTGCTCTATCTCCTAGACAAAGCCAATCATGATGCATTATATTCCCTGTAGTGGTGTACATGGGTTGTGTTTGATGCATGAACCATTCAGCCATACGTCCTCCAACATCCCCCTGCATGCCTCCCATGGTACAAGACCTACCACCATCCATCCATGGGGATGGGAGAGGAGAGGGATGGGAAAGAAGAGGAAAGGGATAGGAGAGGAGAGGGATAAGGAGAGGCAGGGAGGGGAGGGTATGTTACTACAGGGCTGTTCTGTCTGGACTATCACCGGGGAGGGCACTGCACTGGGCGGCCATGACATGATGCAACACTGCACTTGACAGGGCAGCCAGAGAGGGAGAGAGAGCAGAGGGAAAGAGAGAGAGACCCCAGTGGGGGGTGACTCAGAAGGGGCAAGCTGGCTGGCACAGACAACCAAGCTCTCAATTACCCTGGCAGCAGCCCCACTCTGTCCCTGCCCACCCGCCACCTCCCACCTCCCCTCTCACCACCACACACTGTGTTAATTTGCGGTCCGGGTCGGTGTTTCATCACTGTCACCCTGTTCTGACAGCTCCTTTCCTCCTCGTCTCCTCCTCTCCTCCACTGTCACCCAGCAGCCAACACCCCTCCATCCTCCTCCACCCACCCTCATTCATCCTCCTTACAGCTCTTCTGACATTAAGAGCTGGGACCAGGTCCAAAGCTGCCATTTACGTAACAATCATGTCATGGTAGCCACTGCTTTGATAAATATTTTCATCCGCACCCACTCAGGCCTTGAAGTACAATCACCCTCTAACCCCAATCCTCTTGCTCTTCTTTGCTTGCTCGTTGTTTTTGCCCATCTGGGCCTGAATTCAAATGTATCTTAGTAGGAGTGCTGATTTAAGATCATTTTAACCTTTTAGATTATATTGATTAATATTACATGTACAGGGGGGACCTGATCCTAGATCAGCACTCGTATTCTAAGACGTTTGATACATAGGGCCCCTGACTATCTAGTAGCAGGAGAAACCGAGACATCAGGCGGTGGGTCTTGTGATACAGCAGCCAACGTGAGGGTGGATCTGAGACTACTGTGGCTGTTGCTGTGTTCAGCCATGCATAACTGGCCTGGCTGCCTGAATGGCACAGCAGATTAATGATCTCCCTCCTCGCTCTGCACTCGTTTCTCCTTCTTTTACTCCTCCTATGATCCACAAACTTAATGACCTCCCGAGAGGTCGTTTATCATAAGATGCAGAGCATTTCCCCCACACTGTCAGGCAGATAGGCAGGGTTAGCAGGGATGGAGGGGGCTGGAGGTAGGGCAGCCCACCAGTCAGAACAGGTGTGGGACAGCAAGATTACAGACACTTCCCCACATACACACCCAGAGGTGTTGAGAAGACTGGGACAAACCAGAAACCATTAGATATAGCCTCCCTCACTTAGAGCATTATTAACATATTAATGCCACACGCACACGCACACACACACACGTACAGCACAGCTCTTTGTATTTACCCCCCAGTGCCATTTTCATGTGTGTGTGTGTGTGTGTGGCCGGGGACGAGTCCCTGGCCTTGCATTCCCTAGCAACAGCAGCGGGTAAGTAAATGCAGAGAGAGAAAGAGGGGCTTGAGCTTTGTGTAAAATATGACCCTGCGTCTCAGTTACCACTATCCCTTCTCCCTTTTCCACCCCCACCACCCACACCCCACCTCTATCCTCCCCGCTGTTGAGGAGCAGTTGCTAGCCCTTATCATGTCCTCCCGTCGGTTTAGTATACAAATTAGCAGTCTATCAGGGGAGTGCAGGGGCCCGTTTCATCAGCAGGAGAAGGGCAGAGGCACGCATTGCATTAAAGCCCCATGCAGCAAGAGACAGGCAGGGTCACAAATCACAGAGGCAGCAGCTCCCTGGGGCGCCACTAGGGCCACAGTAACCAGATAAGGAGAAATGAGGAAAACGGACTTGACATATTTCACAGGACGCTCGCCCCAGACCCATTCTACTACCTGGAGGGGAAGAGAGGGAGCAAGAGGGGGGTGACAAATGAAAACCTCAACTCAGGGAAGAAGAGAAAAATAAGGACTGAAGGAAAAAGAAAAAAGAAAGAAAAGAAAAAAAGAAAAAAGAAAGAAAGAAGGAAGAAACATTTTGATTTGAAAAGGCAGGAAATGACAGAGTCAAAGGTGCCTAAATCAGATTACCGGATAAATTCCCGGTGAATTAGAGAACTGGGATGAGCTATCAGTGCCAGTTAAGTGAACCTGTGCATTGATATTCCTGTTTCACATTTCAACAGAGATAAACCGCTGAGAACGTCTTTCATTAAACAGCATAATGCACCAAGCCACATGCTAAATTGGCCTAATAAAGGAAAGACAGACAAAATCATCTAAGCTATCACTATCCATTTAACTCAATTAGCCCCATGCTGAATCTGAACCTAAAACCTGCAGATAAAAAATGAGGATAATATGTGGCTAGCTAAGCTAACTCCTCACTGGCCATGTCTCGTATAACACAGAGAGGTGTCACACAGAGATTGTGTTATCTACCGTGCAAGGTTAGATAACGGTCAGTGTGGCACAGTTATCATACTGTGATAAAGGAGTCCTGGTGTAGCCTGGCTGTTACCATGGGCTGGGTGAAGGTCTGCATAGCCTGGCAGGAGGGCATGGAGGAGGGAGATATAGCCTGGTAGGAGGGTATGGACGAGGGAGATATAGCCTGGTAGGAGGGTATGGAGGAGGGAGATATAGCCTGGTAGGAGGGTATGGAGGAGGGAGATATAGCATGGTAGGAGAGAGATATAGCCTGGTAGGAGATGGTAGGGAGATATAGCCTGGTAGTAGGGCATGGAGGAGGAAGATATAGCCTGGTAGGAGGGCATGGGGGAGAGAGATATAGCCTGGTAGTAGGGCATGGAGGAGGGAGACAAAGCCAGGGAGGAGAGAGATATAGCCTGGTAGGAGGGCATGGAGGTGGAAGGTATAGCCTGGGAAGAGGGAGATATAGCCTGGTAGGAAATGGTAGGGAGTTCTAGCCTGGTAGAAGGGCATGGAGGAGGAAGGTATATCCTGGGAGGAGGGCATGGGAGGGAGATATAGCCTGGTAGGAGGGAGATATAGCCTGGGAAGAGATGGTAGGGAGATATAGTCTGGTAGAAGACTGTAGGGAGATATAGCCTGGTAGGAGACGGTAGGGAAATATAGCCTAGTAGGAGATGGTAGGGAGATATAGCCTGGTAGGAGACGGTAGGGAAATATAGCCTGGTAGGAGACGGTAGGGAAATATAGCCTAGTAGGAGACGGTAGGAAAAGAGATATAGCTGGTAGTGAGACGGGAAGGTGAATGATGCCTGGTAGGAGACGGTAGGGAAATATAGCCTGGTAGGAGACGGTAGGGAAATATAGCCTGGTAGGAGACGGTAGGGAGATATAGTCTGGTAGGAGACGGTAGGGAAATATAGCCTGGTAGGAGACGGTATGGAAATATAGCCTGGTAGGAGACGGTAGGGAAATATAGCCTGGTAGGAGACGGTAGGGAGATATAGCCTGGTAGGAGACAGTAGGGAGATATAGCCTGGTAGGACGGTAGGGAGTTATAGTTTACGTCCCAGATGGCACCATTTTCCCTATATAGTGCACTACATGTACTTTTGACTAGAGCCCTATGGTTCCCATCTGGGACGCAACCATGGCCTGGCTCCCAATGAGGAGGGAGATCTAGCCTGGCTCACTCCAGCTCAGTTCAGAATGGCTTGCTGGGCCACAGCTCTCCACGGCCCTCCTCATCATCTCCTGCTCCTTAATGTCAGAATGTGTGTGTGGGATAAGGAGCAGGTAATCTCTCAGTGGAATCAGGGCTGTTCTTCATTACTCCCAGGGCAAATAGGGATCAGAGGGCTGCCTGCCTGCCTGCCTGCGCTTCTCTCACTGACTGGCAGCTGAGACCAGAGATAGATAGTCCAGGGAGATGGCCATTATGGTCAAGGCTCCATGATCTCTGATTGGTTGTTTGACRGCTTTGACCAATCCCTCCTCTTCCTCCTGTGTGTGTATTATAGGACAGTCTTCCTAATCTCCTATGACCACAACATTTTTTGTTACCTTTACCCAGTCCTGACAATAATTCAGTCTCAGGTATATGACAACAGCCTTCTTCATCTGTATTTTAGACCATCATTGTTTCTCTGAGAATCATCACACTATGGATGCATTGTTCATACAGAAAGGTTAAAGATACCTCAGGATATGTAATAATAATCCCCCACTGCTGCAGGAGCTCCATCACCAACTACCATCCTAACAGAGACACACATTACAGCCCTCTGTGACATAAGCTGTGTCCCAAATGGCTCCCTATTACCAATTTACCGAACTACTTTAGTGCCCAGAAGGATCTGGTCAAACGTAGTGCACTACATAGGCAATAGGGTGCTATTTGGGACGAAAGTATGATCGCCCTGAGGTGCAGAGATGAGAGCTGGAGGCAGTGTGGTTGGTAGACAAACCACCTCTCCTCTTACTGCAGCTTGTTAGAGGAGAGGGGCTTAAAGCACCGCTCAATAGAACTCTGTTCACCTTGTTTCCCTTCCAACCAGAACAATGTCTAGGTCAGTCATCTAGTGAGCCTACCTCAGGCTATAAACTAAGTTACATTCCTCCTCCTCCACGTTTTAAGGCCACACTGACTGTAGCAGCTTAAGCTTTGAATTCGCCAAAAAGGGAAACGACATGTTTGTTTAAAAAATGCATTTAAAAAATGCATTGATAACAAGGCATTGTGACCCTCCTCTTTTCCCCTCCAACCCACACAGTGTATTTCCACCAACCAGGGAGGCCATCTCACTAGGAGAAGAAAAGGCAGTAAGGTCGCCTGTGGTATGCTCCACCAAGCACGGAGGAAGACTTTAATGGGGTAGGATGGAATGAGATGGGCCCCTGGGCTCCACACACCTAGCCTGAGTCTCACTTTAGACTCAGCACCCATTGTGTACATTTACTGGTACACACATCCTAGACTGACTGATACAATATATTATATCATTAAAATACTTATCCTACAACCAGAAACATGAAAGGACTATCAGTACATACATTAATAAAGCAATATTACATAAGTGGATATATTTTACTGTGCTTTGTGGCACGTCGTGATGCGGTCGGTAGGTAGGAGACTTTAGCAGAGTCTTGGACTTAACGTATCAGGACTCTACAGTAGTGCAGTGGAACCAGAACACTAAAGTAGTGCAGTGGAACCAGAACACTAAAGTAGTGCAGTGGTATCAGAACACTAAAGTAGTGCAGTGGTATCAAGACACTACTGTAGTGCAATGGTATCAGGACTCTACAGTAGTGCAGTGGAACCAGAACACTAAAGTAGTGCAGTGGTTTCAGGACTCTACAGTAGTGCAGTGGTTTCAGGACTCTACAGTAGTGCAGTGGTTTCAGGACTCTACAGTAGTGCAGTGGTATCAGGACTCTACAGTAGTGCAGTGGTATCAGTACTCTACAGTAGTGCAGTGGTATCAGGACACTACAGTAGTGCAGTGGTTTCAGGACTCTACAGTAGTGCAGTGGTAGTGGTTTCAGGACTCTACAGTAGTGCAGTGGTATCAGGACTCTACAGTAGTGGCAATGGTATCAGGACTCTACAGTAGTGCAGTGGTATCAGGACAACTACAGTAGTGCAGTGGTTTCAGGACTCTACAGTAGTGCAGTGGTATCAGGACTCTACAGTAGTGCAGTGGTTTCAGGACACTACAGTAGTACAGTGGTATCAAGCCTCTACAGTAGTGCAGTGGTATCAAGCCTCTACAGTAGTGCAGTGGTATCAGGACACTACAGTAGTGCAGTGGTTTCAGGACTCTAGAGTAGTGCAGTGGTATCAGGACTCTACAGTAGTGCAGTGGTATCAGGACTCTACAGTAGTGCAGTGGTTTCAGGACATAAGTAGTGCAGTTGTTTCAGGACTCTACAGTAGTGCAGTTGTTTCAGGACTCTACATTAGTGCAGTTGTTTCAGTACTCTACAGTAGTGCAGTGGTTTCAGGACTCTACAGTAGTGCAGTGGTTTCAGGACACTACAGTAGTGCAGTTGTTTCAGGACTCTACAGTAGTGCAGTTGTTTCAGGACTCTACAGTAGTGCAGTTGTTTCAGGACACTACAGTAGTGCAGTGGTTTCAGGACACTACAGTAGTGCAGTGGTTTCAGGACTCTACAGTAGTGCAGTGGTATCAGGACTCTACAGTAGTGCAGTGGTATCAGGACTCTACAGTAGTGCAGTGGTTTCAGGACTCTACAAGTAGTGCAGTGGTTTCAGGACTCTACAGTAGTGCAGTTGTTTCAGGACTCTACAGTAGTACAGTGGTATCAGCCTCTACAGTAGTGCAGTGGTATCAAGCCTCTACAGTA
>NC_036872.1:26067350-26080729 GCF_002910315.2 Salvelinus sp. IW2-2015 | reverse complement strand
ATCAGGACCTACAGTAGTGGCAATGGTATCAGGACTCTACAGTAGTGCAGTGGTATCAGGACACTACAGTAGTGCATGGTTTCAGGACTCTACAGTAGTGCAGTGGTATCAGGACTCTACAGAGTGCAGTGGTTCAGGACACTACAGTAGTACAGTGGTATCAAGCCTCTACAGTAGTGCAGTGGTATCAAGCCCTACAGTAGTGCAGTGGTATCAGGACACTACAGTAGTGCAGTGGTTTCAGGACTCTAGAGTAGTGCAGTGGTATCAGGACTCTACAGTAGTGCAGTGGTATCAGGACTCTACAGTAGTGCAGTGGTTCAGGACACTCAGTAGTGCAGTTGTTTCAGGACTCTACAGTAGTGCAGTTGTTTCAGGACTCTACATTAGTGCAGTTGTTTCAGTACTCTACAGTAGTGCAGTTGTCTAGGACTCTACAGTAGTGCAGTGGTTTCAGGACACTACAGTAGTGCAGTTTGTTTCAGGACTCTACAGTAGTGCAGTTGTTTCAGGACTCTACAGTAGTGCAGTTGTTTTCAGGACACTACAGTAGTGCAGTGGTTTCAGGACACTACAGTAGTGCAGTGTTTCAGGACTCTACAGTAGTGCAGTGGTATCAGGACTCTACAGTAGTGCAGTGGTATCAGGACTCTACAGTAGTGCAGTGGGTTTCAGGACTCTACAGTAGTGCAGTGGTTTCAGGACTCTACAGTAGTGCAGTTGTCAGGACTCTACAGTAGTAGGTGGTATCAGCCTCTACAGTAGTGCAGTGGTATCAGCTCTACAGTAGTGCAGTGGTTTCAGGACTCTACAGTAGTGCAGTTGTTTCAGGACTCTACAGTAGTGCATGTGTTTCAGGACTCTACAGTAGTGCAGTGGTATCTCACTACTGTAACAGTAGTATGTTGTCATGATAACAGCATTTTTACTTCGATACAGATACCAGATTTAGTATTGTGATACTCGATACTATCACAATACTCAATACCATTTTTTTGTTTTGTTGCCAAAGTCACAGAATGGCACCTGATCCAGATAAACTCAACTACTGCTCTGTTCAATTGCATCTTTTGAGTTTAATATCATTACATTAAAAAATAAATACGTCAACATTTTTCAGAGACAGCCATGTATGGATTAATGAATCAATTATAGAATCATACAATACATTTGACTTTGTTTTTACAATCTAACCACATAACATAATGGTAATACTTTATTTGAATGGCAAACTATTGATAAACTGGATAAATCAAGATGCAGACTAGGTCTTACAGTAGTGCAGTGGTTTCAGGACTCTACAGTAGTGCAGTTGTTTCAGGACTCTACAGTAGTGCAGTTGTTTCAGGACTCTACAGTAGTGCAGTGGTATCTCACTACTGTAACAGTAGTAGTGTTGTCATGATAACAGCATTTTTACTTCGATACAGATACCAGATTTAGTATTGTGATACTCGATACTATCACAATACTCAATACCATTTTTTTGTTTTGTTGCCAAAGTCACAGAATGGCACCTGATCCAGATAAACTCAACTACTGCTCTGTTCAATTGCATCTTTTGAGTTTAATATCATTACATTAAAAAATAAATACGTCAACATTTTTCAGAGACAGCCATGTATGGATTAATGAATCAATTATAGAATCATACAATACATTTGACTTTGTTTTTACCAATCTAACCACATAACATAATGGTAATACTTTATTTGAATGGCAAACTATTGATAAACTGGATAAATCAAGATGCAGACTAGGTCTATTCACAATACAGGTGAATACATATTCAATAGAAGTTTATGTATGCATTGAGTTATTGAGCTTGTTTTGGCTGATTTCATGGGGCTACAGATGACAAACAATCTGTTGATGTTAGCTTCAGCTGTAAGCTAGCAAGGAAAGTTAGCCTACAAAGCTGGACGCTACCGGTATCTTCTTGAATTGTAAAGTGTTCTAGCCTGTATGGACGTTGTTTTGCGAACAGCAATTAACAGTTTCTACATGCCGTGTCACATTATTCAAGTGTGTTAACTTCTGTGTAGCATGAGTGGCGAGGTAACATGATGCAGCCCAGGCTAAGTGGAGCCCACACACAGGAGGACATTGGCTGCGCTGATAGACAGACTTGATCCATGAGACACATTTGACACACCCTGTCAGCATGGCTCTACACTCTCTCACACGGGGCTGGTGTTTCTGGGGGAGTAACAATAACAGCATCTCCCAACTGCCAAAGCAGCGGAATTCAGTCAGGGATTAAGAATTCAGCCCAGGATCCTGCTTATATGTCAGCCACCGCCGTGAAAGTAGGCCAGGCTCTCACAGGATCAATACAGTCACTTGTCTGCTGGCTGGTGGAGAGAGGGAGGCAAAGTGGAGGAGGGGGGAGGGAAGTGGAAAACTGGAGGGCAGGACCTGGCAACCCTGGCCAACACGTCCACCCTGGCCACCCCCTTACCCCCACCTCCCACCCCCATGCACAAACAGACATGATATGCACTATATAAAGGAGGCTCAGACCTAAGCCCCTATTAATGTTGGAAAAGGACACGGCACGTTAAGTGGAATTTACTTTTAAAGAGGACACGGGCCTCGGGTTACTGGCATCTGAAACCCAAACCTCTCTGGGAGGCCTCGTGCCCAGGCCAGGCAGGACACCCAATGCCCAGGCCAAGCAGGACACCCAATGCCCAGGCCAAGCAGGACACCCAACGCCCAGGCCAGGCAGGACACCCAACGCCCAGGCCAGGCAGGACACCCAACGCCCAGGCCAGGCAGGACACCCAACGCCAAGGCCAGAAGGACACCCAACGCCTAGGCCGGTAGGACACCCAATGCCCAGGCCAAGCAGGACACCCAACGCCTAGGCCAGGTAGGACACCCAACGCCTAGGCCAAGCAGGACACCCAACGCCCAGGCCAGGCAGGACACCCAACGCCCAGGCCAGGCAGGACACCCAACGCCAAGGCCAGGCAGGACACCCAACGCCTAGGCCAGGTAGGACACCCAACGCCTAGGCCAGGTAGGACACCCAACGCCTAGGCAGCCCTTGAGAAATACTTCTCCCATCCACTCAGCTGTCCTTAGAAATAGACGGAGGAAGGATGGAGGGAGAGAAGGGAGCAGGGGTCAGCACAGCTTTATGTTGCTTCACTACCACCATCGTCAAACACGGTAACACGCCTACAGCGTTGGCGGAGGAGGAAGAGACCGGGCAGGCGGCGTGTTTCTGGGTTTGTGGTCAGTCAGACACTCATTGGTTGGTGGATGTCAGTTGGTGACAAGAGGGTGGGAGGGGGGGGGTCAGGGTCCTAACTCCTGGGGGGTAATTCAATAACAAATGGCACCTGTGGCGTTAGAGACATGCATCCTTTATTTAGAGCATGGCATAGCTTTAATTGATGCCTTTATTCTACTGGTGACAGTGTGACATGACACAACCAGAGCCCAGGCATGTCAGAGACATGGTTTATGAGGGGAATGCTAGGGTAGATATTAGGCAAGGGTTGGCTCCCAAATGACACCCTATTCTCTTTATAGTGCACTACTTTTGACCAGAGCCCTTAGTGCATTACTTTTGGTGCACTACTTTTGACCAGGGCTCATAGGGCTATTGGTCAAAAGTAGTGCACTATACAGGGAATAGGGTGCCATTTGGTATGTAGCCAGAGCGTTGATGGCCAGGCTGGCTAAGTCACACACATCCCATTCCTCTCCCACAAGGCACTGCATTGTGCTATTGCTCCTCTGTCATTGGCTCGCTCCAGATGTGTGACTTACAAGGGTTTGAAATGTATAAATACCCAAGGAGGCACGTCACTGTGAATAGCTGGAGCTTTGCTCTTTGGTACTGAGCTAACCGTGGCTAACCGTGTGCTTCTATCAACAGACCAGGGAGTCCAGGGATGTTTCTCGTCGAGCCGTTTCTCGCTAACGCAACAACTGCAGAGACCTTGTGAGAGAGCTTATGATTCAGACTTTCACACTTACTGTGTAACCTCACCCTGGTCCCTGGCTGGCATGCCCACCGTCAGTACCACACACACCTGACCTTGTGACAAAACACCAGGGTCTCAATGGGGTTTCAGTTACACAGCACTCATTGTCACGTGCTAAATGAGAATCAATGATGCACTTAACAACATAGACACATATAATTACATCCACTGTCTGCTGATATAGCAGCATGTACAATCAACAATCAGTTAGTTATAGATTGGAACTATAGATTTACGACCCATGAGTAAAGGGAGCAGCATGCTACCACATAGACATATAACTTCTAGTAGTTTTATTGCTATGGCTACAGTGAGAAAAAAACAACTCTCATACCATTTACCATAAGCATTCTTTGCTATACCGCAAAGATAGGGAAACTAGTTTAGTTTATCAACTGTAGTCTTACACAAGCTTTGGTGAACCTCTGTGCTGGTAACTCTAGATACACATCTCTGATTAGGAAGGAGCACATGTAGAGGAATTTGGATCTGGCAACCATCGCCCATCTAATCACAAATCTCTAGACAGATTCACCGGGGGAGGAGGATGCAATGCATGCGATGCCATTGGTTTCACTTTACTTTGCATCATGGGTAGAGAAGGTAGACCGACCTCTGCAGAACGAAGAGGCATTAAAGGTTGTCTGTCGTTTCAAGTAATGCTGAGCAATGTTCACTCCACTCCGGATTAAAATATAATGAAGCAAGTTAATGCAACTTTGTCTTACATGCGACTCTCTCAATTATTAATGTGGAAAAGAAACAACAACCACAGAGACTTTTCCCCCGAGCAGTAAATCCCATTTTCCGAGGCTGCTCATGATGGCTGCAATGAATATCTCAGCACTCGTTAAAAGCTTGGTTTCCTCTTGGATGGACCGAGATAGAAAGACAGAGAGTTAGGTCACCTACACAGCACTGTAGTGTATAGGGCCCCTTGGGTGTCACTTGGTTTCGACTGTCTTATCTCCATTCAAGTACTGTAGAGGCTATTGACATGTGTACATTCTGCAGCCCATTGACCCTAACTGACGTACAGTATGGGAAGAGGAGAGGTCAGCCAGCTAATTACTCCACTGCAGCACCACTCCAACAAAGCCATTTCCTGTGAATAAACCAAACCTGCCTATTATGCGCTAAAGTACCTCTTAAATATTTTCTTTCTCTAAAGGAAGTCTTCTCAGGCAAGCTGTGTCTACTATTAACACAACAGCTGATAACTCTGTCCTTTAATTAGTTGTGCCATTTACAAATCACCTCTGGTTTTTAAAAGACCCTTCAGCTAATTCTATGACGACCTTTCTCTGCAGTGCTGAGGTCACTTCACCGTATCTGTATGAGTGCTAGATGCTTCTCAGTGTTGCTCAGGTGACGCCTCGTCTGTGTTCTGTGATCCGTTGACAGACAGACAGACAGACAGACAGACTATAGTGTCAAGGCAACAGAGCTTATTAATATTCAAACTCCCCAAACAAGATGTTACCATATTTTGTGAGAATCCTTGGATTACCAAACCCATGCTCCAGGGCTTTCATACAAACATATGGCATTCAGCATTTCCTCCACAAAGTGGGAATAAAGCGGATTGTAGAGCCGTTTATACAGAGCAGTGTTTGGATATTATCACGTCTGTCATCGTAAAGAGGCATCTCCGTCAACAGCGGAGGGATTTCCATTGTAAACAGGCCCTGGTGATAAAAGGTGGATAATCCAGATGATGGAGCCTAAGAACATCATCCAGGATCCCATATCCCTCCACAGAGCCCGGGGAAAAAGAAACCCTGTGTGCCGCCCCAAACACAAGAACAGCTTCATCCCCCTCCAACTTATCTCCTCTACTCTTTAACCCCACCATACAGCCCTCTCTCTCTCTCTCTCCACTTCTGTATGACTGAGTATGCGTCCAGTGTCTCTGAGTATGCTCTCCACTCATGTAACTTACTGAGTAAATTGCTCCACCACTGTGTGAGCTCGGAGATAATGAGATCCTATCCACTCTGTGTACTCCGGGAGTCTATGCCTCTCCACTCTGTACTCTGAGTATGCCTCTCCACTCTGTACTCGGAGTATGCCTCTCCACTCTGTACCATGTGGAGTATGCCTCCCCACTCTGTACTTCGAGTATGCCTCCCCACTCAAATGTATCGGAGTATGCCTCCCCACTCGTACTCGGAGTATGCCTCTCCTCACTTGTACTCTGAGTATGCCTCCACTCTGTCTCTGAGTTGCCTCCCCACTCTGTACTCTGAGTATGCTCTCCACTCTGTACTCGGAGTATGCCTCTCCACTCTGATCTCGAGGTATGCTCTCTCCACGTCTGTACTCGGAGTATGCCTCTCCCTGCTGTATACTCGGAGTATGCCTCTCCACTCTGAGTATGTCTCTCCCACTCTTACTCTGAGTATGCCTCTCCACTCTGAGTATGCTCTCCACTTCTGTGCATCTCTGATGTATTGAACTCTCCATCTGTACTCTGAGTTATGTCTCATTCTCCATTGTACTCGATATTGCTCCATCTACATCTGTTACCTCAGGAGTATGCCATATCTCCACGGTCTGTACTCTGAGTATGCCTCTCCAACTTGTATCTGAGTATGCTCTCCACGTGTACTCTGAGTATGCCTCTCCACTCTGGTATGCCTCTCACTTGTCTCTGGATGCCTCTCCCTCTGTACTCTGATATGCTTCCACTTACTCGATAGCTTCACTGTACTGGAGTTCCTCTCCACTGATCTGAGCTTATGCCTCTGCACTCATTGTCTCTAGTACGCTCTGCACGTACTACTTACCCATGTCGAGTACTCTGAGCTATTGAGCCTCTCTGGCACCTGTTTTCCAGTGTTATATGCACTACATACGACAAATATTAGCCTCTCCACTTGTCGAGTACATCTAGTTCTGGGGGCCTCTCCACTCTGGTAACTCGGAGTTATTGTCTCACTCTGTCTCAACATCCACTGTACTGATACTTTCACTGACCGAGTATGCCTCCACTCTTCTCGAATATCCTCTCCGTACTCGGAGTATGCTTCACTTAGACTGCCTCTCCACTCTGTACTCGGCAGTATGCCTCTCACCCTTTACTCTGAGTATGCCTCTCTCAGGGCTTTGTCTAGGCCAGGCCGGCTGGAGCGACTTGACGAACTCGAGGGCTTGGCTGGCATGTGTGTGAGGCCATGACATCTGCTGTAATGACATTGCTGTTGGGGGACATGCCACCTGTTAGCAGTGGGGGGGTTGCAGAACAAGTGTAGAGCTTAGCTTAAAAGTCTCTCCATTGGGACCTGGGGCCTCAAGACCAAAATACAGTCGGCCCACAGCCAGCCAATCTCTTACATTCCTAATCTACCACTGCTATGTATCCACCATGGAGTCTCTAATGAAGTGTGAACCTGAGATACCAGGAAGAAAAATCTGTGAAAAAAGTCAGCTAGGAGATGTCATTTGGTCCTCACTCGTGTAGTGGTTGGGGGATTAGGGAGCTGGTGGGGGATGGTGGCTGTACTGACGGGGTGGTACAGATAGGGTTGGGATGGTGGTTGTACTGAAGGGTGTACAGAATGGTGTTGGGATGTGGTTGTACTGACAGGTGGTACAGAGGTGTTGGGATGGTGTTGTACTGACAGGTGGTGGCAGATAGGTGTTGGGATGGTGGTTGTACTGACAGTGGTGCAGATAGGTTGTTGGGATGGTGGTTGTACTGACAGGTGGTTGCAGATAGGTGTTGGGATGGTTGGTTGTACTGACAGGTGGTGCAGATAGGTGTTGGGAGGCCTGTGAGCCCATCTGTTTTGCTAACCCTAATTGCGTATGGAGGTATTTATCTTGTGGAGGCCCCCACTGGCGCCCTGCCAGCCCAGCCACACTCTGCAGTGTGTCAATCACATCTGGTGGGTGGTGGCCTGCCTGGCAGGGATGTCGTTGTGTGTGTGTGTTGTGTGTGTGTGTGTGTGCTTGTGTGTGTGGTGTATGTGTGTGTGTGTGTTGTGGTGTGTGTGTGTGTGTGTGTGTGTGTGTGTGTGTGTGTGTGTGTGTGTTGTGGTGTGTGTGTGTGTGTGTGTGTTGTTGTCTCTGTGTGTGTGTGTGTGTGTGTGTGTCTCTGTGTGTGTGTGTGTGTTCTGTGTGTGTGTCTGTGTGTGTGATGCAGGGGAGCAGGTACAGATACAGTGTATCTCTACACTCCGATGACCTATAGGGGCTAGCAGCAGGTTCTCTCCTTTGCCTCCCCTCCCTCTCTCCTAACCTCCATCCATCCTCTCTTGCTCCATCCCTATCCCCCTACCTACTCACCATCCATCCAACAATAGTCTTAAAATGTCCGCTGGTCTGCGGCAAGAACCATCCAGCTGAAGGCCAGTGCTTTAAGGAGGCTTGTTGACAGGAGAACAACCAGAGGAAGTAATAGAGCGAAGAGAGCAAGGAGAAAGAGCAGCAAGTCCTCTTTCTCTGTCTCATGTCTGTCTGTCTGTCAATGTCCTGTTCTGAATTTCTCAGCTCGTCGCTCCTTGTCATCTTTACGCTCATCCCCTTCATCTCCATCTCTCTTGCTCTCTGTCTTCTTTGCCTCTCATCTACGTGTCGACTACTCATCTCTCTTGGCTCTCTCTCTTTGCTCTCTCTTTTCCTCGCCATTCTCTCTGCGTTTTGCTCTTCGCTCTCTCTCTCTTGCCTCGCTTCTTCTCTTGCTCTCTCTCTTGTTCTTTCTTTTGTGCCTTCAACACGCTCTGACCTTCTTTTCAACTTTGGTTCTCTATCGTCTTCTCTTCTCTCAGTCTCTCCTGCTCTCTGTCTCTTCGCTCTCTTGCTGGCTCTCTCTTCTCTCTGCCCAGGCCAACCACCTCCTATATACACAACTCTCTAGCAACCGCATCGCGATAGAATGGTGTTCGGGGCGTAATCACAGCTTTATTTAGGCATCAGATATAATAATTTCCATCTCGTTCTATCAGGACACAAGTCGTTTGCGGTTATAAATTGGAACAAACGACTCGGCATGCGGTTTCATGACACGGGATCGGGTGCGTGGAAGAGGGATTCGGAGAGGAGATGGATAGGTAAGGCACAGGCACGCATGAGGGTGTTGTAACTGAGTGGTGGAGTTTAAATACAGAGTTGAACGGATATGTGACGCGGTTGGAGGCGGAGAATTTAGGAAAGGGCTGCTTGTGTAGGTCGTTTTGCTTTCTTTGGGGCGGTCTACACCTAAGGGTCTTTCTTAGAATCCGATTTAGTTTCACACTGGCTCTATTTGTGTTGGGAGGGGATTGTGATGTCTGGTGTTCTGTCACAACCAAGGAGGGCCTACAGGCTATGCCGGGTAGATATCTTCTGCTTTGGAGATTTTGTTTTGTTAGATTTAGGCTCCTAGTGTTCCGTCGAAAGATTTAATCCATCTTTTCTAGTTTAACGCAGGAGGGCATAGTAATTTAAATCGCAGTGTGTGAAACCATACACACTGGCTCGCTGGTCGGCCAGGGAGCCTTAGCACAGAGAGTATCTGCATTCTTTTTACTCCGCATAGGGAACAGTTCGTGGACTCATATCCAATAAACACTTGCTCTTGTATAGGCTCTAGAACTACCCGCTATAAATACCTTTTCCGCACATCTCTCATATGTGGAGAATGCTGATGCCAATACTTGGCCTAAAGCATCAGCTACGCATAACATGGTAGTTGTCAAATGGAGACTGGTGAATGGGAGCATTGGCTGTATATAGGGATGACTCAACCGAGCGAGAAGATAGGTCGTCACTATACTAATAGGTCACTCATGCGCTACATATATAGATAGTGTGGGAGAAGTCATAAATTGTAATCAATATAAATCAATAGTCTCGGTATAGCTCTAGGGAATACTTGGCTAGATAAACTGTTCATAGTCTGTTGTCTGTCTTGTCATGTGATCATCCAGAGATCCACACGAAGAGCAGTCACATAGCAACACTGAGAGCATCTTAGAACATCAAATAACAGATAAAGAAGTAGAGAGTGTACCTCAAGAGAAACTGCAGAGAAAGGTCCGTCCAATTAGAATGTCAGCTGAAGGGTCTTTTTTAATAAAACAGTAGTGTAGGTTTTGTTTGAGTGTCTGTGCACAAGAGAGACTCATTGATCAAGCGAACAGAGGTTATCATCTAGTCTGTGTAATAGTAGACACGAGCTTTGCCTGAGAAAGACTTCCTTTTAGAGAAAGAAATATTTAAGAGGTACTTTACGCGCATAATAAGGCACGCGCTTGGTTCTATTCCGGAATGGCTTTGTTAGGGAGTGGATGTCTTTGCAAGTCGCGAGTATGTAGGGACAAATACGAGATATGTAGAGCTATCTCCTCTTCCCATCTGCTCGATCGAGAGTTAGGGTCAATTGGGCTGGCGAAAATGTACAACATGTATCTCAGCCTATACGTACTTGGAATGGAGATAAGACAGTGGGCGGGGAACCGGAAGTGACGCAACCCAAGGGGGGCCCTGATACAGTCTATCATGTGCGTGTTGGTGGTGACCGTAGTACGCTATCAACTGTCGTGTTCTTTATTCTATCTCGGTCCCCCACCAAGATCGGAGAAAGCACCAAGCTTTGCTTATTAACGGAGATGCCAGTGAAGTATACAAGTGTCTTCCGATATGCAAGGCCCATCAATCCACTAGATTATAGAAAAAGTCACCGAAGCTCAGGGCACAGAATATGAGGATTACTGCTTCGGTCGGGAATAAAGTCTCTCGTAAGCGCTCCTACTTGCTTAATTACTTAGTGCAACACATGCTGTAAATTTGGACGAGAGGTCAGCCTTCCATTGAATCAATAAAGGCCAATCAAAGTCTGCATACTTGTAAGAGTAGACTTCGTCTTTATGTGATATGATTAATCGGGGAGTGGAGGTTCGAACATTGCTTCAGCAATTACTTTGAGAACGACAGGACAACACTATGCTGGTATATGGCTTCTGGGTCGTCTCTGTAGAGGATCGGCTCCAACTTACTCCCTACACATGATAGCAAAGCCAGGCATAAACAAGAGCAATTAGTCACCAAAATCATCGAGAACCAAATGAGTAGATCTCTATCTCTGACACATTGGAAAGAATTAAAAACAGAGAAAATATGACATAGTCTTTTGCTGAGTCCCTAAACAGAGAGTATACAGTGGCATGAATCTCTCTGCTCCATGCTCGGTGAGCTGAACTCACTGTACTACGTAAGATTTTTAGTGTGAACTGTTTATTGAGACTTCGCTAGGTGGTAACAGAGGAGTCTAGTGAGCAGATTCGCAGCTTCTTCTCGAGTAAAAGCCTCGTGGCGCTCTCGGAGTTCTACATAGAGACTATCAGAGAAGACAGGGGCATTGTGATTAGTGCTCATACTTAGAGTTACAGCAAACGAAATGAGGGGTCAACATGACAGACTGACTAGCTTTCTTGTAGAGTTAATCGCATCGTACACTTAATGGATTGGATATCGCATTAACTAGTTATTTTTCACGCCTAGATGTCATTGCTGGGGTATTCTCAGAGGTCGATAAGAAAGTGCATTTCACAAAGGTAATAATCGTAGAGTATAGGAGTATGTATCTCATATTTTTCTCACTTTTATGGTAGCCATCAGCACTCCAAATCTAACTAGTAATGATTTGAGATGAATATTTTGATGGTAGCATGCTGCCCCTAGTTAGCTGCATGAGTGCTCGTACTACTATGAAGGTAATGCAATTTCTTGACATTGATTGGATATAGTATAGAATCTGTAAGGGCATCGCTAGACTCTATATCAGCAGCAGGTGGGATGTAATTATATGTGTCTTGTTGTTAAGTGCTATCAATTGATTTCTCATTTAGCCGACGTGACATTGAGGAATGAGACCTAGCTAGTCAACTTGATAACGTAATATTGAGAACTATTAGTTGTATGTTCGTGTCAATCTATAGTTTTAGACTTGATAGGTGTTTGTGTGTTTAGCGCTCATTGTGTGTGACAGGTGGTGTTTACATTGCACCTAGTGATACCAGTATTAACCATATAGGGGTGCTATGGTTTTTACACAGTGTATCAGTGTCTTTTTTATTAATCTGTGTAATTCATGAAACGTCTCTCCTGTACTTTGCGTATGTCTCTACTAGGGGTGGCATGATTTTGTTTGCGTTTTAAGTGTGTGATGAATTTATCGTTGCCTTCGTATCTTGATAATCATTCCTTAGGACTTCCTGTTCTTGTTTTGATAGAAGCACAGCGGTTTAGCATACGGTGCTATTTCTAGTGCTCCTATACTGCAATGTATAGAGCAAAAGCCTCCAGCTATTCAGTGACGTTTACGCTAACTGTTTGTGCGGGTACTCTTATGCACACATAAAATTTGCCCTCAATGAACTTCGTTTTGTATGAATCTCTCGAACTCGCACATTTAGGTAGGCGTAGACGCAATAGGACAGTAGATGAGAGAGTACGATTAGGGAATAAGTTAGTGCGAGATATGGCCTTTAGGTAGGTATGAGAATGAGAGGTAGAAGGTGGATGATAGTTGGTATGGCTATTTAGTATAGGCCAGTAGCTCTGGACTAGAATTAGATCAGACGCATATAGTTAGGCTTACGTAATTTAGCACAATATGGCAACTCCGCTATTTACTGGTTAATAGTTGGCAATTACTTGTTTTGACCAATAGCCCTATGAGCCTGGTCAAAGTAGTAGCACCAAAAGTAATGCACTAAGGGCTCTGGTCAAAAGTAGTGCACTATAAAGAGAATAGGGTGTCATTTGGAGCCAACCCTTTGCCTAATATTACCCTAGCATTCCCCTCATAAACATGTCTCTGACATGCCTGGCTCTGGTTGTGTCATGTCACACTGTCACCAGTAGAATAAAGCATCAATTAAAGCTATGCCATGCTCTAATAAAGGAGCCTGTCTCTAACCACAGTGCCAATTTGTTATGAATTACCCCCGGAGTTAGGACCTGACCCCCCCCTCCCCCTCTTGTCACCAACTGACATCCACCAACCAATGATGTCTGACTGACCACAACCCAGAAACACGCCGCCTGCCGGTCTCTTCCTCCTCCGCCAACGCTGTAGGCGTGTACCGTGTTTGACGAGGTGGTATGAAGCAACATAAAGCTGTGCTGACCCCTGCTCCCTTCCTCCCTCCATCCTTCCTCCGTCTATTTCTAAGGAACAGCTGAGTGGATGGGAGAAGTATTTCTCAAGGGCTGCTAGGCGTTGGGTGTCCTACCTGGCTAGGCGTTGGTGTCCTACGTGGCGTGGGCGTTGGGTGCTGCGTGGCCTTGGGCGTTGGGTGTCCTGCCTGGCCTGGGCGTTGGTGTCCTGCTGGCCTGGGGTGTGGTGGTCCTGCTTGGCTAGGGTTGGGTGTCCTCCCTGGCCTAGGCGTT
>NC_036872.1:26024456-26067325 GCF_002910315.2 Salvelinus sp. IW2-2015 | reverse complement strand
CGTGATATGACATGGATGCTTGTGGGGGACAGATAGCCAACCGGTATACAGTGGGGGAGAGAGAGGAGTTGGAACAGAAGCAAGCTGTAGAGACGAGAATTGAGAGGCTCAAACAAGGATGACTCGTAGCGCGCAAGTTGGGGCACATGGGAGAGGCCTACGACGACAGGCCCGAAATACAGTCGGCCCAAGCGCCCACGCTACTCTCTACATTCCTAATCTACCACTGCTATGTATCCACCATGGAGTCTCTAATAAGAAGTGTGAACCTTGGAGATACCAGGAGAAAAATCTCTTGTGAAAAAAGTCAGCTAGGAGACTGTGATTTGGTCCTCACTCGTGTAGTGGTTGGGGGGATTTAGGGAGCTGGTGGTGAGGATGGTGGCTGTACTGACGGGTGGTACAGATAAGGTGTTGGGATGGTGGTTGTACTGACGGGTGGTACAGAGTAGGTTGTATGGCAATGGTGGTCGTAGTGAACTGACAAGGTGGTACAATAGGTGGGTTATGTGGATAGGAAGTCTGTACTGGACAGGTGGTGGCAGATTGAGGTGTTGGGATTGGTGGTTGCGTACGTGAACAAGTGGTCAGAAGGTGTGTGGGATGTTGGTTGTAGACATTGGCAATGTGCAGATGAGGTGTTGAGTGGGGTAGTGTACTGACAGGTGGTGCAGATAGGATGTTGGGAGGACCTGTAGCCGCATCTGTATGTTGCTACCCCGAAGATTGCCGTGATGGAGGTATAGTTATCTGTGGACCGGACCGCGCCACTGTCGGCCCTGCACACGGCCGACAAGCGCATCACACTGACAGTACAGCAGTGTGTCAGAAGAACAGAGATCAGAAGCACCTGCTGGTTGTGGTCGGCCCTTGGTCTCCTGGCTGTCACCGGCATACTCCTCTGCGGTTGTATTTCCTGTAACAATGGCGCTGCCTGTAGTAGTGCCGTGTGCTCTAGCGTGGTGGTGAGTTGTGTGTGTTGGCCGAGTCAGTAGTGTAGGTGAACATTTGCAGAGGCTTATGTGTGGTGGATGGTGAGTGTTGATGTGGGGGAAGTGTGTATGGTGTAAGATGTGTGGTGTGATGGTGTGATGTTGTGGTAGTGGTGGAGATGTGTAGTGTGTGTGTGTGTGTAGTGGTGGTGTGTCTCATAGTGTGTGATGTGTAGGTGTGGTGTGAATCTCATTGTGTGCTGAGTGTAGTGGTCTCTGTGTGCCCGTGCTCTCTCGTGCGAAGGCCCCCCTATAGGTCATCCCCGGAGTGTTAGATGTGGATGCAAAGTCAGGTGGATGCAAAGGCTACAGCGTTCAGTACCAGTGAACCTGTAGCCCTTCTTCTACCACTCCTGCCCTCTGATGACTCACCCATCAATAGCAAGGGGAGACACAACAAACAGAGTACGCAGGCAAGCGACATTCCCACTCTCACCCAACCTTGCCATACCCTCACGCTCTCTCAAAGACCTCAAACACCTCACCCACACAAACTACTCTCCATTCATTCTTTACCCTCCCTCTCTGACCTCCATCCCCTTCCCCACTACCTCACCTCCTCCAACAATAGCTCTGAAATGTCCCTGGCTCTGACTGCCCAGAACAAATCCAGCTAGGCCAGGCTTTAAGGAGGCTTGTTACAGGAGAAAACAACCAGAGGAGTATGAGGAAGAGAGCAAGGGGGAAGCAGATCTCTCTCTTTCTCTGTCTGTCTGTCTGTCTGTCTGTTCTGTCCTCTCGCTCTCGCTCTTGCTCTCTCCTCTCCTCTCTCTCTCTCTCTCTCTTGCTCTCTCTCTCTCTTGCTCTCTCTCTCTTGCTCTCTCTCTCTTGCTCTCTCTCTCTTGCTCTCTCGCCTCTCTCTCTCTGCTCTCTCGCTCTCTCTCTCTTTGCTCTCTCTCTTCTGCTCTCTCTCTCTTTCTCTCTCTCTCTCTCTCCCTCTCTCTCTTCTCTCTCTCTCTCTCTCCTCTCTCTCTCTCCTCTCTCTCTCTTGCTCTCTCTCTCTCGCCCACCCAACCACCTCCTACCCTCCACAAACCCCTCCCTGCTGTTCCAGCTTCACAGCTTTTAACACTGATTAAATCCCCTCTCTGCTAAAGCTTTTAAGCAGTGTGCGCCAGAGAGCAGAGAGAGTGCGAGAGGCATACTCCGAGTACAGAGTGGGGAGGCATACTCAGAGTACAGAGTGGAGAGGCATACTCAGAGTACAGAGTGGAGAGGCATACTCAGAGTACAGTGGAGAGGCATACTCAGAGTACAGAGTGGGGAGGCATACTCAGAGTACAGAGTGGAGAGGCATACTCCGAGTACAGAGTGGGGAGAGGGGGAGGAGGGAAAGGATCGAGGGACAATCTCATCTGATCAAAGGAATGCCACAGTAAGCACAAGTGACATGTCTTGTTTGGGAAAGTCCCTGTGCGGATGCTGAAAGGCCATGGATGCCTCCTCTCCTCAGCCGTGACCGACGAGCACCATGGGTGAGAAGAGAAGAGAGGGGGCGAAAAGAAGAGAGTAGAGAAGCAGAGCTGTCGTCTGAGTCGGCCCTGTAGCCAGGAGTGAGAAAGGCCCAATTATATTTCCTATCCTTCATGAGCCGCATGGCCCCCTCTGGCAGCGAGAGGCCTGGGACTGTTCTCCCCCCTCCTCTCTCTTCTTCTCTCCTCTCAGCTGATAAATAAATGACACGCTCTGGCCTACCAGCACACACTGCAGCTGCCACCGCCTGCCTTTCCCTAACATTACTGTAGATAGACATTTTACACATTATTATTGTTGCACGGCAGTCTCTCTCTTTGTGCCCTGCTCAGTCACTGAGTCGATGAGGGGAGGAGAATGGCGGGAGCGGAGGGGTTGAGAGGAGRGGAGATAGGCAGGAAATGTCTCTTGTCAAAGTCGGCATGCTTTGCAGAAATTTAACAAGTTCCCTGAGCTCGCTCTCTCCCTCTCACTGTCTATCTCTCCGTCTCTCTCTCTCGGAGCGAGAGGGCCTGCTGACAGCCACGGATGTGTTACTGTCAGTGACATTTGATAACTGAGAGCGAGAGAGAGCGCGCAGGGCAGACAACAGGAGTCAACCCTACAGGGCCACCCTTAGCTCAGCTCAGCTCCGTGCTATTCCAGTAGCCTGCTGATTTTCTCCTATTTCCTCCCCACACAATATACCACGCTAGAGCTGGGCGATATGGACAAAAATCTGTATCGCGATACATTGCCTGAATTGATGAGATAACGAGAAATAGATTGATAAGTGTATAACATTAATGTGCACCACTGTTTATTTTATTATCCTTTGAACGACTACTACTACTAGTTTGATTGTTGTAGTCATCAATTGTCCCATTAACAATCACCCATATCAGCAAACCTATTTAATTTCAAACTTGACATTTCTCTAGTATAGGCTGCTTATCCTAATGAACGATATCAGCAAAATGCCTTCAATAAGTGATCGGTATGGTCGGTGTTGATGATTTCCGGTTTATCATCCCAGCTCTACAACACGCCCTTAATTACACCCGCCGCCGACACAGCTAACAAACACAGGGCAGCAGTGTGGGGTCTTGCTCCCCAAAAATGGTCTTTGTTCAGTTTACATAAAAGTACATTGTGTAATATACAGTATATTACAGAAATATACACTAAAGTGCAGTGTTGTGTGTTTATCAAGGAGCTAAAATGAATAAGGAAGTGTTACCAGCGTGACACTTAACTTGAAAACAGTTGAGCCTTTTATACATGTTTTTACAAGGGGCATCACTGAATATCACAAACACGAGAGAAACACGTTAAATATCACAAACACGAGAGAAACACGTTAAATATCACAAACACGAGAGAAACACGTTAAATATCACAAACACGAGAGAAACACATTAAATATCACAAACACGAGAGAAACACGTTAAATATCACAGGATATTTGTGTGTGTTTTCTTTCTGTCATAATTAGATTGGGGACACACAAAGACACACTACTAGAATTGATACTCCATGCGTAGGACATTTTCTTTTCACCACACGTTCACCACTCCCTTTGGCTCAACTGTGAAGGATCAGCATGGATCAAAAGTAAACAGGAATACAAGTAGAGGACGGAATGGTAACCATTAAATATAATATAAAACTAGCAAAAATGAGAGCAGGACACTTTCATTACTTCTTACATGTAATTTGTTCTGTGGGGGTAAGCCAAGAACAGCAAGATGAAAAGAGACAAAAACTTAATGGAGAGAAAGTCTGGAGGCTTTTTAACATGCATGTGTCCCCGCCATCCGTGCTCCGCAACTATTCTAGAACAAGTCTGACTGGGACAGAGAGAGCCAGACAGCCTGCCACCAAAATCAGCATGTCCACTAGATTACACAAGGATAGGCTACGGCTAGGCACTATGTCTGGATTTCCAACTCTCTAACATAAACACAGGCACCGTTGTGACCTTAACGTACTGTATGTGTAGACTCCAGTTGTACTGTACATTCTGAAAGCTAGCGTTTGTCTGACTATAATTATGTTGACGAAAGCCTGTTCTGTTTCAAATTAAAATAGTCTGTTCACATCTGGTAGTTCTATTTGCTAGCGCTAACAAAAACAATGTAGCCTTCACTCTTTCCACGTTTTATGATATTCTATAAATAATATGATTTGAAAGTTTCCCTGGCTACCCTGCTGAATAGAGGGTCTCTGTATGGTTTGGCTGGGTCTGAGCCAAAGATGTATATAAACCCTGGATTGCTGATACTATGAATTGGCCAATGAGAGGCTTTAAAGCCACCATTGGTCATATTGGCACTCCCCAGAAAAAGCCAATAGGACAAAATGACATGCATGTAAATATTTTTTTGTCGTTGTATTGGGGACAGTAACATTAGAACTTTAAAAAAAAAWATATATATAAATGTTGTAATATATTTTCTAATTTAATTTTTTTATGTTTAGCTCACATATTATTTAAAAGTGTGCATTAAGGTGTCTGTAATATAATAAACTTGGTAAAACCAAATGTAGACATTAATAAATGCATTTCTATAGCTTCCAAAATAATTTTTACAATGATGGGCGAGTGTAAAGATGGAGGCGCAGTGGCTTCAAAACAGTGCCCACTGTCAGTCATCTATTGAAGATATAAATCATTGGTCTTAGCCCCTTTGTGGGGCCCTCGTCTAGGCGTGAGGCAGTATGGTCTCTGAAGCCGCTCTCTAACCTTCCTCTGTTTGCAGAGCCTGTCCCTCGACCGTTGGTGTTGCCACAGTGGTAAATTGCACAGCTGTTCCACAATCTGTGGCGGCGTTAATTACCCTAATGTGAGCAGCAGCTCGTCAGCTCCTTGCTAACGAAGGGGCCTGCTTCCCAACGAGGGCGCCGTATGTTTTGTATGTAGGCTCATTTCGACACGGCGTTACACAGAGCCCCCCAGCACAGCACAGAACAGCGCTCCCCAGCCTGCTCAGCTCGGCTCACAGACAGACCACCCTACACATCTGCATCTAGAGGAAAACACAATCTCTTTCTCGCATCTAATTAAACCAGCTCCCAACTCTCAGTCAAATCTGCTTACTAAGGGGAGAAACACATGGTGAGATTAACATAGGATTTAATACACTGCAAGTAGAAAGGGGCATAAAAGGATATATGAGAGAGAGAGAGAGAGAGAGAGAGAGAGAGAGAAAGTGCACGCGCGAGAGAGAGAGAGAGAGATAGCTTAATGATAGTAGCTAAGATCCTCAGCGATGTTTAATAGGAAGCACTGGGTGAATCTGAGGCGATCAGTCACCATTTGTCAATCTGATCCCTAAGAACCTCCAACTCCTCAGCGGGAGACAGGTACTTTTCTAGAAAGTGTCTTCAATATCATGGATACCTCTCGTCTCACTTGTCAGTGATGTAAATACACCTTTTCTCAACCCTAACCCAACTACAATCTCAACCCTAACCCAACCACCATGTCAACCCTAACCCAACCACCATGTCAACCCTAACCCAACCACAATCTAAACTACAATCTCAACCCAACCACAATCTCAACTCAGTAGCCTCTATGAGTACCTGCAGGTATAGTCAGATATCCTTTATTCAATGCAGAAGATGAAAATTGATAGTAATAGACTACATTACTTCCCCATATACCGATTTATGATGTTAAGGACTGTATACCATCACTAAGTATTTAACCTTTTACATGCGTCCCTTCAAAGTAAAGGTGTAAGCCGTTTTCACCCTTCCTACGACAACTCACAGTCTATCAGCCTCTACCACCTACCACCCGCCATGGGATGAAACATGAACACTCTAGCTAGTGTAACTCGCGGGATAAGAACCCGGGTCTCCCACAGGAGCAACCAACGTCTTAGACCGTGAGACCAATAGGAAATGTCCTCTTGGGCCAAGGGCAGACACTAGTTCTGAAGTTTGCAGGCAGGGTTACCTCATCACGAGACCATGACCGACTATGACCGACTCATGTCTGCTACACTAACCTGACATAGCACAGGGAGGTTCTGTACTGAACACATGAGCTGGGTGACATAGGGGGCTTGCAGGGCGCACAAAACGATGGGGGCAATTAGGTCCACACGACACCTCGAATGGCATGATGTAAGACTCCTGGGTTCCTCTCCTCTACTCTGCTGTGTTCTCTCTCTCTCCATCATTACGGCTGCAGTAGAGCCATATCTGGCTAATGGCACGCCTGGGGTTGGTGCTCAGACAGGGTGCCACGCAGCGCCGCACAGAACACATTTAACTACACCTCATAAAGGTAACAAAAGACACAGCCTGCTCACTGGAAAGAGCTGCTTTGGGGATGGGGCGGGGCGGGGCGGGCGGGAGGAGGAAGGGAGGAGGTAGTAGGAGGAGGGCTGAGTGAAGCAGCTACCAGAATTACAGGTTGACCCTTGTCGGTAGCTTGAAAAGAGGGGGATTCACTCAAGTGTTTCCACCTCTCCTTGAGAGGGCTCACAATAAGGAGAGGACGCTGGAGAGTGGGGAGAAATATGCTCACTAGCACCAAAATCAAAGGCCTCTGGTTTTCCCTATTTTCTCTCCTTTTAGATCATGGCCCCCACTAGCCTCCTTCGGCAGCGGCTAATTGGAGAAGGGCCGGGAGGATAAAGGGAGAGGTCTCTGAAATATTTATGATGGTGTTGGGAGACTGTTTGATGTGAAGTGGGGGTCCTTTATTCCATGGCTCAAGAGAGAACAACAATATCACCATCATGGGAGATCAGTGCTGGGGGGACTAGAACTCTGACCCACCCCATCTCTCTACCCTCCCTCCGTCTCCCTCCTTTCCTCCCTTGGCCTCTCCAGCATTGGGTGGGGGTGTTGTGTAGCGACACATGGTGAGTGGCCCTCGTCCGTCCACTGTGAGCTGTGAGCATGAAACACACATTACCCGCTGAGTGACTGGCTGACCTATGACTGCAGCAATACCTGGAGGTATTTTAAAGGCCTTGGATGGTCCTGCGCACAGTTGACATTTAGAACTGAGGGGCGAGGAGAAAAAAAAAGAGGACGGGCCCCCAGGACTCAGCGCAGCGCGAGCAGATGCCCCAACATTTAGGAAATAACATCTGATAGGAGGAGATGACGGAGAAGAAGCTATGCCGTTGACACATTAGCTGAGTCTCAAATGGCACCCTTTTCCCTATATAGTGCATTACGTTTGACCAGGATCCATAGGGCTCTGGTCAAAAGCCGTACACTATATAGGGAATAGGGTGCCATTTGAGATGCAGAAATTGTGGAGGCAGCAGTCCATTGTGTGACAGTGTCAGAGCTGGCCAACGCCACGGGAAAGGTCACTGGTCACTTCCATTTGGGCAGAGGCATAAATTCCCCCTGTACAGAGCAGTTAACAACACACAGGCTCTGCAGGGACCCACTGTCCACAGACTGCAGAAGAAAAAAAAAATGCATTTTGTTTTGCCAACACCCTGTCCCTTTATAGCCAGTGGCCTTGTGCGACCCATTCATGTTATTTATAACATTTATGTTAAAAACAGAGACATCTCTGCAGTGCACATTAAAGTGCCGCTTGCCAACCCCATCTCTCTCTCTCTCTGCTGCTGGTTTCCTCTGTTCCTCTTTCGCAGGTCTCCCACTGCTTTTGGTGCAGAGAGCTTTATGGTCATTCTCTTGCCAGGATTAAGATGCTCTAAGTACCATGGGGACGATGAGAATAATCCTCTAGAAAAAATCAATCTAAGAATAATAATATGCAGTCACAGTCTGAATACGAGGGGAATTCATATACTATATACTGTGAAGGGAGCCTCCCTCTACCCAGCGAATTGGACAAAGGTGAGGTATTTAACAACCAATAAAATCCACCCAGCTTAATAGGCTTAAAACAAGTGTCCAGCCAACAAATTGGTAGAATAGATGTAATGTGATTTATGGACGCTGGTGAAGTGTCAGAGGATATGCAGGAAAGAAAGCACACATTCAGCACTGGAAGGGAATGTAAATCCATCCTTCACTGCAGTGAATAGACTGCTGCTATTCTGCCATTCTAAAGAGCAAAAGAAGAGATCACACTCTCTCTCACTGTACTAAAAAAAAGACAAGAAAAACATAATGGAGAGCAGGATGGAGATGAGAAACACTCCCTCTACAGTACTGCCTGAGGGCTGGCCTTGAATGAGCCATGCCATGGCTAGGCTGCAGAAGAATGTGAAGTGAAAGTGTTGTGTTTTTCACTCTTTTCACTCTACTATGTAACCCACCTACCCTAGTGCCATATTTCACAACTCCGTTCTCACAGTGGGCATGCAGGCATGTCAGGCATCAGAATAAGCCAATTTGGATAAGCTCAACATTCCAGACAGGTTCCAGTTGGGGATTTAGTGCAGTTTATTACCCCTTCAAACCAAAGCGCTTTTCACAGATTTAACCTAAAACGCGTCAACAAATGTTTCACCGACATGTTTTAAAAATAGATATTTCTTTACATTTCAGAGACCATTGCAATGTACTGTAGCAGGCCAGGCAGGCGATTCCATTTCAAACAGCTTAACTGCTCAATCACCTCTTTTATGATAGTGGTTAATAGCATTACAACTTTACAGGCCCTATTGTCAGGACGAAGACCACTGCATGGCATTTGAATAAGGTTATTTCCTTAACGTTTCCCCCATCTCACCGATGTTTCATGTTTCACTACTGCTTTTAAATCCTTGCATTAAATCCAGCATTAATCTCCATTTAATGTTTCTCCCTCCTCTCCTCCCCTTGTTTGAGGAGGCATGAGGCATTAGTCTCATAATGCAAGGTATGTCATGTCTTCCCGAGCTAGCTGTGATCAGCCTGAACTCATAATATCACAAATAGCTGGAGGATTTTTCACCCTCTTATCAGGCTTGCCAAGCAGGCCTCTTTCTTATCAGCTTTCCGCTAGAGATAAATGGGCTTTTGAAGATATGAATAAGGAGAGCTTTTTGCAAGCTAATTCCAGAGCTTCATCTGCAGTAGATGAAAGATTTGGTTGAAGGAAATGGAGAAAGATACATAAGGGAGGTGGTAGAGGAAGTGGTAGAGGCGGTGGGTACTGTGTAGCAGTAGAGGAAGAGTTTTTAGTAAAGTTAGATTTTCTGTATTCACTAGCTTGGATACACATTTACTACAACGTAAAATGGAAACACTATAACCACGCTGTGAACAGGCACTAAAATGAGACTCGAGGCTGTGATATTGTTGTTGCAAAGTGTGAGGTTATCTATCCACTTCTCATAGAAACCACCACACAAAGACCTTTACACCTAGCCAAGAATAGGTGACCAAATCGCCCACTCAATGTGTAGACCAGTGACCCTGTCCAATTAGGCTATAGCAGCAGTATTATCTCTGATGTTCAGAATATGGACAATTTTCAAAGTTTGCCAGGACATCAGTATGTAGAAGTAACATTGTTACAACCTACAGGTTTGTATATTATGATGGTAAAAAAAAGAGTCCAGTATCAAATAAATGTAGGCCTATGCACATGTAAACTGATAGCTTTTTAAACAAAAGAGGGTCAATCTAGATGTAGGCTATCTAGAGCTACTTTATTAGATTGTTATTACTATAATAATACTTTGCACACAATAGCCAATACTATATCCATAAGACATGAAGCTATAGCTATCCTACACAAAAAAAATTCAGGTACACTTTTAAACCTGATATAGGATGACAGAGATTCCAAGAGAACATAAAGTACAGGTGTGTGTTGTCCCAAACATGTACTTAGACAGACACAACAACAGTGTAGCTTGTACACCTTAATTACATATTTTAAATACATGAACAMGGAAATAATCCTAACAAACAAGGCAAAAGCCCGCCCTAGAATAGAGGATCGGTAAACGCGCATAACAGCCTCTTTGCGTCTTTGGGTCATATCGAAAGACGTTTTGATATAACCTTGAACGTCCAAATTGCTTTGGGAACAAAAACTAATTAAACAGCTCCTCCTGTGGTACTTGGTGTCAGACATAGGGCAACCTTAAAATTGTGTCAAATGACGTGCGTTGCATTTATTATAGACTACGCTACTGGCTGTAGCGTGGAGGCTTAGAAATAGACAAAAAATATATTACATAAATAAAGTTGACATAAAGGCTAGCCTATTTCAGTCAAAATGTGCAAGTAATTACATATAAATTCATAATAGAACAGAATAGAACACATCGTGCATAGTCGATATTCAGAGAATGCGCGAAAAATATACATAATTAAAAACGGACAAATAGCCAATTCGTAATTCGAATGAATATAACCGCCTGTCATAATGTAAATATTAATATTTTATTTTAGTTACAAAGGGAAAACATTGAAATGAGGCGAACGAAAAGGATTGGCAAAAAGGCAATGATCAAATTTCATAACCTTACCGAAACAAATGAGTTGTGATTTCCTCCGTGCAAAGAACCATTGGAAGAAATTCAATATCGGTTCACAAAACCCTTCAATCGAGCCTTATTCAAATAAATCCAGTTCGGGAATACGCAAAAGAAATTCGTCCAAGAGCAGACTGCGGTGAGGAATACAGCGGGGCAGACAAGACAGAAGAAACAACCTGCTCAAACAATAAATATTTAGGCTACTGAGCGTTTTTTCCGTCTGCAGCGGCGAAAGCTGTCAACCCATAAGTAATATTTTCAATATTCAGTTATTTCTTCTTTTCTTCGAAGTTCAATCACACGCAGAAACTATTCGTGCTCCAAGAATAGTCCTAAAAACAGGTTCCTTGTTCCCAAGAAAGGAAAAACAGTGGATCTTTGTGTCAAACCAGAATAGCGTTTATATGAATCCAAGTCATATGAAAGCTCCGATGACAGATCATTAACAATAGATTCCACGATTAAGACGGTTTCACGCTGGAAATAACATCAATTGCATATCCCAGGTTGTGAAAAACCTTTCAAGTGAGTTAGGCTTTTCAATAGAATGTATCCACAATTTATTGACGCTTTTAGAATAGCCGAGAAGTCCCGAAAACGCAGCGCGCTCTGCGCCTCGGACACGACGCTCTCCAGGCACATTCGAGAGAGACTGGGCTTCGTAATGTGTAACGTTGGCAGGCTGTGCTTCAAGCTGCTCTCGCTCCGCTGGGTGTGTTAAAAAAAATAGGACAGGACGAGACCAAAGCAATCAATGCACGAGGGCTAGATCTTTAATTTGATTCACTGCGGCGTCGTTCTCAATTGAACATGTCGACAGTCCAGTCTTCTTGTCACTTGAAAACGAATTGCCAAGTCGGGTTTTTCCAATAGCACAAGGTCTATGCGTAGGCCTATTATTATGCTCAATGTTTTACATCGCATTTTAATACAACCTCCCCCTTTCAAGGACATTCCAAGCCTAAAGCACAATGCATGATCACAGAAAACACAAAATAGCCATGCCAATGACCAATTCTGATATGTGCATATATCCAACAATTATGTAACATAAATACCCATCAATGTAACCAAATAATATTGTCAAATACTGTATATTTCAGTGAAAGACAGTATAATAACACTTAACACCACAATTATGGTGTTGTAATGGGCTGTTATTTTGTTACACAAAAAAAAATCTACATTCTGTTCGAGCACAGTGGGGAGAGCATTCTGGCCTCCTTTCTTGGGTTTTAGACATACAGTATTTCTCCAACCCATAAAAAAAATCTGGGAGTTCATCCATTTTGACCTCCCAAGTCTGCAATGATTTTCTCCAGCTCCCACTTTAACAGTGGTCTGGGGAATACAGATTGGCATTCTGACAAAGAGCAGAGCTGTCCATCTGCCTCCTTTTTAAAGCTGAAGATGCTGTTAAAATGTTTTTCTTTTGGGGGGGAGAATAAAATCTTTGAGGCTAAAGAGGAGGACATTTCCTATATTTTCTGTAGAAGTTAGCCCTCTTGTTCACCGTTATAACCTGTTTAACTCACATGACTGAAGTCGGATCAAAAAAGCTAAAGAAAAGCACCAAGAAAAATAATCTGACAACTCCACTCAGTCTCCGTGAATTTGGCTAAAGACAAGTTTAACATGAGTGTTTACTCTATGCCATGTTTACTCTATGCCATACCCCACAAATACCCCAGAAAGAATAAGGGCTGATGGGCTAAAATAATACACTATTATGTTTCCCCCAAACTGGCATGTATTTTGTGTATATTCGATGCAACCTTGCATGCAATGTCAATGAGAGTGCTCAGCGGGTTTGTGTCTGGAATGTAAGACTTGTAAATATTTCCCAGCTGACTGTAATTACAGGTCGTCCCCAACCAAACAGACTTCCCATTTGAACACACATACACGCACACACAATTTATGGCTGCTGGTCTCTGAGGATGTAATAATGGCAGAGGGACGGATTGAGCGCCATTATGGAAGTAGGGCATAGTGAGAAAGGGGAAACATTTTCACCACTTGATGGACTTTTGGTAACTTGGTCAATTCCTATTATTTTTATTTTGGGATGTATTGGGCCACTTTGAAAGACTTTAAAAGCTAAATGGAAACATGCATATGACACTAGACTTGGGGAACTATCCTGGAGAAGTATATGTAACACAAAAGCAAGTATTATGATGAAACAAGCCAGCACAAGCATTATGATGAAACAAGCCACCACAAGCATTATGATGAAACAAGCCACCACAAGCATTATGACATGAAACAAGCCACCACAAGCATTATAATGAAACAACCACCACAAGCATTATGATGAAACAAGCCACCACAGCATTATGATGAAACAAGCCACCACAATCATTATGATGAAACAAGCCACACAAGCATTATAATGAAACAAGCCACCACAAGCATTATGATGAAACAAGCCACCACACGCATTATGATGAAACAAGCCACCACAATCATTATGATGAAACAAGCCACCACAAGCATTATAATGAAAAAAGCCACCCAAATCATTATGATGAACAAGCACCACAAGCATTATGATGAAACAAGCCACCACAAGCATTATGATGAAACAAGCCACCAACGCACTATGATGAAACAAGCCACCACAATCATTATAATGAAACAAGCACCACAAGCATTATAATGAAACAAGCCACCACAAGCATTATAATGAAACAAGCCACCAAAAGCACTATAACGAAACAAGCCACCACAAGCACTATATGAAACAAGCCACCACAAGCATTATGATGAAACAAGCCACCACAAGCATTATGATGAACAAGCCACCACAAGCATTATGATGAAACAAGCCACCACAAGCATTATGATGAAACAAGCCACCACAAAGCATTATGATGAAACAAGCCACCACAAGCATTATGATGAAACAAGCCACCACAAGCACTATAACGAAACAAGCCACCACAAGCATTATATGAAACAAGCCACCACAAGCATAATGAAAACAAGCCACCACAAGCATTATGATGAAAAGCCACCACAAGCATTATGATGAAAACAAGCCACCACAAGCATTATGATGAAACAAGCCACCACAAGCATTATGATGAAACAAGCCACCACAAGCATTATGATGAAACAAGCCACCACAAGCATTATGATGAAACAAGCACCAGCACTATAACGAAACAAGCACCACAAGCATTATAATGAAACAAGCCACCACAAGCATAATGACAAAACAAGCCACCACAAGCATTATGATGAAACAAGACCACAAGCATTATGATGAAACAAGCCACCACAAGCATTATGATGAAACAAGCCACCACAAGCATTATGATGAAACAAGCCACCACAAGCATTATGATGAAACAAGCCACCACAAGCATTACGATTTATCATTAGATCCAGTAGCTATGCAACCCTGCGTTCTGATAAAAACAAAACAGAAACACCACCTTCTACATTGTAATAACACTGTAATAAGCCATTCAGAAATAATGATTCACCAGTTGTAAATGTTTACAAACAAATGCAATATGATTGTCTGCGGGTAGCTGCAGGCCTAACATATGACAACATTGGGCATATGAGGACAGGTTGAGTACTACAAGGCTGAGGGCCAGTGTACTGTAGGCCTATTTTCTGTCATTCAGCAGTAACCTGCCAGCTTTAGGCCGGAAGTCCATTGAGTTGTGGCCTGCTAATGCCACCAGCCTTGAACAGAAGAACAGGTAAACCAGCAATGACTGAATGGATATGGAGCCCCGTCCACATATCTAACCCTGTGGAAATAGGCATACCATCTGGCATATCAAACTCCCCATGCTGGCCTTCATGTCATGTTCTCCCTGGCTCCCTCAAGTCCCAAAATAGGTGTGTATTTTGCAGCCAGTGGCATTGCAACCTGTTATGTAAAAGAGAACCCAAGACAGCGCAGAGACAGGTTGATTCCAGATCCCTGACAGCAAACATTGCGGTCAATGATGTATTCCAGCTAATTACATTCTAGATGGTGCCATTGGTGTCATGTTCCACAGAATACATGTACACTACTTCCTGTTATTAACAGCTTGCACCACTCATAGCTTATCGGACATGTTACTAGTATTATGTTTCAGAAATTATTATGTGAGCAAAATAATGTCTTATTTTGAAAATGAATGCATTTTGTGTACCCAATTTTCAAGTATTGGCAACAGAAAAACAATTAGGCTAGTGAAATGTGTTTCTACAACAAAGTGCACAAGCAGAATATTCTGAGCAGTATTTTCACTAGGAAACGAACAACATCAATATTTATCCGCATCTAAACATGGCACAGAATCCGTGCCATCACTGATGATGGTGGAGAGGTACAACTTAAGCTGTCCAAAGCAAAACGGAATGGAATGGCAGCCAATGTTAATGTTTTATTCCCTTTTTATTTCTGTGTGCGTGAACATCCTGAAACACTGTAATTTCTACTCGCAAGAGCCTTCGGAAATCCGTGATTTATTCATGACTGCGCATGAGTAGCTTAGACCTCCAATGTGGAAACGAGCACCTTATTCAATGGGCCTCCATCTTTCAATAGAGACAACGTTTCTTTTAGGTCATCCATTTAGAGCACCTGCATACTTCAAAATACAAGTACTGCTATCGTGAATGGAGGCCTGTGGATGTCAGACAATCTGAATGACTTTGTGGAGACTACACTTACTGTCAAGACTATTATAGTAGCTGACAGAGGAAGCTCAAGAAATGAGACGTGCCCGCCTCCGCTGACCAAGATATCAAGATATCAAGTTCTTTGTATAATAGTATGCAGAAATGAAGTCAGTAGACAGACATTAATGGATTTTTCATTTATCATGAAAATGGCTAGAAGGCAGTTGTTGAGTCTATTGCATCTATCAATGGGTCTTGTCAGGCTAAACTCATAAGGCTTTATAACTTTCCCTATAGATCTCCTCATCACGGGCCTCATGTTAAAATATTTCTGGAGGGTCCTATTCAACATGAAAAGCCATCCTGATTCCTGATTGATGGAGCTGTTGTAGAACACAAAGTAGCCCTCTCTCCATCAGGCACATTAAAAATGAATTATTTCTGAGGGGATTCTTTCAGGCTGCAGCGCTGATGATAGACCAGGGCAGGGGAGATGAGATGAGAGCTGGTAACTGCACTAGTTTGCCTCAGGAACCCCTCTAGCAACCAGTCCCAGTAGATCTATTCATCCATCAGGCTTCAATCCCAGAGGTGACTGTTTGAAGGCTTTGCTAGGCACCTTATCCCCAGGCTTAACAATCCAATATTGGTTGTTGCCGAAGATAATGACTCTCCATTGATGATAGAATACCCTGGGCTAGCCACTGCAATTTGCATTGCCCAACACTGCCGATCGATAGGGGTGGAAAAGCAGTCGGTACCTGATAAGCATGCACGTTGGACTCACGTTGGTTTATAGGAGGAATGTCAACCTCTCATTTGCTCTCCTTCCCCTATCCCCCTCCCTTCTCTCCTTCCCACCCCCTCTCTCTTTCCTGCCTGCCTTTGCGCAAGGTAAAGATTGGCTGCTCCTGATAGAATCAGCAAGGACATTGCCGTCTTTATTCTCCCTCAAACACCATGCGCACGTCACCTTGACATTCTTTATCATCTACACGGCAGCAGCCTGAGAAAATGTACAGATCCTCTATCCGATACACATTGTCTATGGAGCCTGTGCTTTATGGAGCCTGTGCTTTATGGAGCCTGTGCTTTTCTCCTTTAAAAGAGCTGTTTGGAAAATGGACACAAAGAAAAATACACTTTATAGGCCTACACCTGTTCCTGTATAAAGAAAACAAAGGTTTTCACCCCTTGTGTGGTCTTATCACCAATTTGTCTCCTCTGAAATAAAAACGAAGAAATTAAAATGTATGGGATGTGACATTAGCTGCTAATACAGCAACTCTTTGCAGGGGGCCCTGGTAAGCTACAACACTGCTTGGCATTATGGGAAGAGGACAGCAATGCCTGAGAGTTGGACCAAATATCCCCATATTCACCAAAATATGGGGAATAATACTGATAACGACAAAAATGATAGGGGATATTTCCCGGCTAAGCCACTGACTGCTTGGGATCTGAAAAATATACAGTACCAGTCAAAAGTTTAGACACACCTACTCATTCAAGGGGTTTCCTTTATTTTTTATATTTTCTACATTGTAGAATAATAGTGAAGATATCAAAACTATGAAATAACACACATGGAATCATGTAGTAACCAGAAAAGTGGTAAACAAATCAAAATATATTTTAGATTTTAGGTTCTTCAAAGTAGCCACCCTTTGCCTTGATGACAGCTTTGCTCACTCTTGGCATTCTCACAACCAGCTTCATGAGCAATGCTTTTCCAACAGTCTTGAAGGAGTTTTAGCTGCTTTTCCTTCACTCTGCTGTCCAACTCATCCCAAACCATCTCAATTGGGTCGGGTGATTGTGGAGGCCAGGTCATCTGATGCAGCACTCCATCACTCTCCTTGGTAAAATAGCCCTTACACAGCCTGGAGGTGTTATTTGGGTCATTGTCCTGTTGAAAAACAAATGATAGTCCCACTAAGCACAAACCAGATGGGATGGTGTATCGCTGCAGAATGCTGTGGTAGCCATGCTGGTTAAGTGGGCCTTGAATTCTAAATAAATCACAGACAGTGTCACCAGCAAAGCACCCCCACACCATCACACCTCCTCCTCTGTGCTTCACGGTGGGAACCACACATGCAGAGATCATTCGTTCACCTACTCTGTGTCTCACAAAGACACGGCGGTTGGAACCAAAAATCTCAAATTTGGACTCATCAGACCAAAGGACAGATTTCCACCGGTCTAATGTCCATTGCTTGTGTTTTCATGTCCAAGCAAGTCTCTTCTTCTTATTGGTGTCTTTTAGTAGTGGTTTCTTTGCAACTATTCGACCATGAAGGCCTGATTCTGTCACGCCCTGACCATAGAGAGCTGTTTATTCTCTATGTTGGTTGGGTCGGGGTGTGACTAGGGTGGGTCATCTACGTGTTTGTGTGTTTATGTTGGCCTGTTATGGTTCCCAATCAGAGGCAGCTGTTTATCATTGTCTCTGATTGGGGATCATATTTAGGCAGCCATTTCCCCTTTGTGCTTTGTGGGATCTTGTCTATGGATAGTTGCATGTCAGCACTTTTATTTAGCTTCACGTTTCGTTTGGTATTTTGTTGTTTTTGTTCGGTGTTTATTTAATAAAGGAAAATGTACGCCTACCACGCTGCACCTTGGTCCATTCCTTTCGACGAGTGTGACAGATTCACACACTCCTCAAAACAGTTGACGTTGAGATGATTCTGTAACTCTGTGAAGCATTTATTTGGGCTGCAATCTGAGGTGCAGTTAACTCTAATGAACTTATCCTCTGCAGCAACTCTTCATGTCCTGTGGCGGTCCTCATGAGAGCCAGTTTCACCATAGCGTTTGATGGTTTTTGAGATTGTACTTGAAGAAACTTTGAGTTCTTGGAATTTTCTGGATTGACTGACCTTCATTTCTTAAAGTAATGATGGACTGTTGTTCCTCTTTGCTTATTTGAGCTGTTCTTGCCATAATATGGAACTTGGTCTTTTACCAAACAGGGCTATCTTCTGTATACCCCCCTACCTTGTCACAACACAACTGATTGACTCAAACGCATTAAGAAAAAAAGAAATTCCACAAATTAACAAGGCACACCTGTTAATTGAAATGCATTCCAGGTCACTACCTCATGAAGATGGTTGAGAGAATGTGAACAGTGTGCAAAGCTGTCATCAAGGCAAAGGGTAGATACTTTGAAGAATCTGAAATATTTGTTTAAAACTTCTTTTGGTTACTACATCATTCCATATGTGTTATTTCATAGTTTTGATGTCTTCACTATTATTCTACAATATAGAAAATAGTAAAAATAAAGAAAAACCCAAGAATAAGTAGGTGTGTCCAAACTTCTGACTGGTACTGTATATTCTTATATACAGTCGTCTTATTGTCTCCCTTGTAATAAAAAATGTAATGTAATTAACAAGATACAAGTGAATTGCGCACTGGCTCGTAAAGTGTGAAAGAAGTTTTGAAATGAATTTTTCATGCACCTTGATAATTTAATACAGAGTGGCGCCAGTTTATTAACATTCTATGACCTTTTTTCTCTCAGAAAATAATAAGCATATAATCTTTGGCACTGGGGAGGAACAGGCATTACCGCCTCAACAGACACTGAAAGGTTGTCACTATAAAAAAAAACTCTGTACTATGTACGCCTAAAGTAAACTCTGGGGAGCGATCCTTTAAATCTTTACTCTCATCCACAAATGAGTTGTATTTGCATAAAATGTTAATAATGAAGACAAAATACCTTGGCTGTTCTGTGGCTTCACACTAAAGACACTGGGCACTTAGCACATGGCAGACAGACAGACAAACAGACAGCAATGGAAAGACAGTTGGAGGAAGCTGTTGCAAAGATAGAGGAGGTCTATCTGAAACACAGGGGAAATGAAAGGGTTGAGAATGTGATAGAATAGTGGGAGGTGAGGGATGGATGGCTTCCAGGTGCTGGGAACTATGTCAATTTATGCAGCGGCCAGACAGCCGTCTAAATGGAAGTCTAAAAACTAACAGCCAAGTCTGATAGATACAGTAGATAACACTCTTTCAAGGATAAGTATGTTACTCTTCAAATCAAATTGTCTTACTGTATATTCGAGGACAACAGATGTCCACAGACATCTGCAACAAAGACATAAGAAGCAATAGAAAGAACATTACTACTGTGCAGGAATCTCAACAGTTAAAGGCCTGGGAGAGGAAAATGACAGCGTATTTGTTATGGTGAGCAACACAGAGTAGCCGGGTGGCAGAGGCTGGAGTGAGATTAAATATAAAGGAAAGGCCTAATCCATTCAGAGACAAATGCAGGGTCCCAGACGCACATTTGTTTTGCGGCCGGAGGTTTAACAACTGGCATTATAACTCCATTTCTCATCATTACCGGCCAGTATCAGTGGCCCTAGGATAGGGTCAGCCTGGGAATAGAGGCTGGTGTAGAGGGCAGGAGAAAAGGAGAAGGCCACTGGTGGAGACAGAGGGAGATAATGGATACAGGGTGTGTGTGTGTGTACACAAGCACGAGCGTGCGTGTGTGTGTGTGTGTGCATTGATATTTCTTCCCTGCACATCTGCACACATTTGAGTTCAATCTCAGTTTCAATTTGGATTTGAATGTCTGTGTTAGTGTGAATGCAAATGTTGGATTCGGTGTGTGTGGAGTGGGGAGAGGAAGAAAGGGACAGACTGTAGATGGGAGAGAATGCGGCTGTGTGCGCAGCGCAAGTGTCACCTCGGTCGCCATATGTTGCAGCACTTCACGGTGGAGGGCTGAATATGGACACAAGTGCTCCCAGCAGCTTCCAGCAGTAAGCCAGGCAGGCAGCAGCCCGGTGTCAGATATGGAAATCCACCAGCACTCATGAATGATACAAGGCCGCTCTTTAGCCCCACACGTCAAAGGATTTACCAGGGTGGATGCAGCAGATGCCTTGACAGATTTAAAGGAGCCAAGAGGAGGGGTTCTTGGCTCCCCACTGCGGAGCACACTGACTTCTCTAGTGTTACAGAAGTGTATAATAAGACCCCTTGAGAGAAAAGTGTTGGAGAAAAAAAAACAAGCACCCTGGCTTAAAAAAAGACCAAAACAACAATGTGATTGCATTGAAGGCCCTTATTAACATAGTCTTCCACTCAGCGAGGATGCCACTGGTTTTAATTCAGAGAGACGCAGCTGCCGGGGCCCTGCAATTTATATTATGACTAGGATTCAATCAATTACAGCTCAAAAACGACGGCTTAATTAACTCCATACTCACTCAGACACCAGGTTTCCCTCAGAGCCAGTCTAAAAACAGACAAACAAAATGTCTGTCTGTCTGTCTGCCTGCCTCCTTCCCTCCCTCTGACCCTCTGAGGCTAAGATGGTGGTGGGGATATTAGTGTTTGAAAGCATACTTTCCCCCCAAATGGCACCTTATGGGACAGCGCTGTGTATGGCCCCAGCCTCAAGCTCCTCTACTCACTATGAGGAGAACTAGTGGCCTATGGATGGCTTGACCGTGGCCACTTTCAGACAGTCTGCAATAGAGTGTCTTCATAACATAACAACCCTCCATGTCAGTTGATCTGATGGATTAAAGCTTTAGGATTAAAGTTCTCACAATTGTTTATGTCAGATGGTATATACAGTAGTTGTTATGGTGTTTTTATATGGGTGCTATATAGGCCTACCGCATAAATAATCTGTTGGCACACCGTGATAAACAATGGCAAGTAATACAGTATATGTACAGTGCATTCGGAAAGTATTCAGAACCCTTGACTTTTTCCACATTTTGTGACGTTACAGCCTTATTGATCGAATTGTTTTTTTCCCTCATCACTCTACACACAGTACCCAATAAAGACAAAGCAAAAACAGGTTAAGATTTTTTTTACAAATGTATTAAAAAATAAATAATTGCTGAGAGTCGGTAAGCAATTTCAGGGAGGGAGTGTTTTAATAAATAAAATAAACAATGAACACAAAACACAAACAACACACGGACATGAAAACAGAGTCAATAACACCTGAGGAAAGAACCAAGGGGAGTGACAGATATAGGGAAGATAATCAAGGAGGTGATGGAGTCCAGGTGAGTGTCATGAGGCGCAGGTGCGTGAGACGATGGTGACAGGTGTGCGGGATAATCAGCAGCCTGATGACCTAGAGGCTGGAGAGGGAGTATACGTGACAATAATAATAATAATAATAACCACTTACATAAATATTCAGCCTGGAGTCTTATTGAGTATGACGCTACAAGCTTGGCACACCTGTATTTGGGGAKTTTCTCCCATTCTTCTCTGYAGRTCCTCTCAAGCTCTGTCAGGTTGGATGGGGAGCGTCGCTGCACAGCTGTTTTCAGGTCCTTTAGGTGCCTTTTGGCAAAGTGGGCTGTCGGGTGCCTTTTACTRAGGWGWGGYTTCCRTCTGGCCACTCTAGCATAAAGGCCTGATTGGTGGAGTGCTGCAGAGATGGTTTTCCTTCTGGAAGTTTCTCCCATCTCCACAGAGGAACTCTGGAGCTCTGTCAGAGTGACCACCGGGTTCTTGGTCACCTCCCTGACCAAGGCCCTTCTCCCCCGATTGCTCAGTTTGGCCGGGCGGCCAGCTCTAGGAAGAATCTTAGTGGATCCAAACGTCTTCCATTTAAGAATGATTAAGGCCACTGTGTTCTTGGGGACCTTCAATGCTGCAGACATTTTTTGGTACCCTTCCCCAGATCTGTGCTTCGACACAATCCTGTCTCGGAGCTCTTTGGACAATTCCTCCGACCTCATGGCTTGGTTTTTGCTCTGACATGCACTGTCAACCGTGGGACCTTATATAGACAGGTGTGTGCCTTTCCAAATCATGTCCAATCAATTAAATGTACCACAGCTGGACGCCACTCAAGTTGTAGAAACATCTCAAAGATGATCAATAGAAACAAGATGCAATTGAGCTCAATTTCGAGTCTCATACCAAAGGGTCTGAATACTAATGTAAATAAGGTATTTCAACAACAACAACAAAAATATATACATTTGCAAAAAATTCTAAAAAGCTGTTTTTGCTTTGTCATTATGCGGTATTGTGTGTAGATTGATGAGGAAAACATTTAATTTAATACATTTTCAGAATAAGGCTGTAATGTAACAAAATGTGTAAAAAGGGAAAGGGACGTAATACTTTCTGAAGGCACTGTATTACCACCCTATTATCCCGTCATATTGCTCTGTCTGTCCATCACATTGTTTCAGTAACAGTCTCACTGTATTACCACCCTATTATCCCGTCAATATTGCTCTGTTGTCCATCACATTGTTTCAGTAACAGTCTCCCTGTATTACCACCCTATTATCCCGTCATATTGCTCTGTGTCCATCACATTGTTTCAGTAACAGTCTCACTGTATTACACCCTATTATCCCTCATATTGCTCTGTTTGTCCATCACATTGTTTCAGTAACAGTCCCACTGTATACCACCCTATTATCCCGTCATATTGCTCTGTCTGTCCATCACATTGTTTCAGTAACAGTCTCACTGTATTACCACCCTATTATCCCGTCATATTGCTCTGTCTGTCCACCACATTGTTTCAGTAACAGTCTCACTGTATTACCACCCTATTATCCCGTCATTTTGCTCTGTCTGTCCATCACATTGTTTCAGTAACAGTCTCACTGTATTACCACCCTATTATCCGTCATATTGCTCTGTCTGCCATCACATTGTTTCAGTAACAGTCTCACTGTATTACCACCCTATTATCCCGTCATATTGCTCTGTCTGTCCATCACATTGTTTCAGTAACAGTCTCACTGTATTACCACCCTATTATCCCGTCATATTGCTCTGTCTGTCCATCACATTGTTTCAGTAACAGTCTTCCTGATCCAGCCGACAGAAAACACTAGAATGAGTTCAATTATTCAATTTCTACAACATGTTACGACAGGAAACCAGGCTCCAAGAAAAAAAGAAAACAGGCACAGAAAGAATCCCCCCTGTGAAAAACAAATCAACAGCAAGTAAATGAGATGAATTGAGTTATAAATATCACATTATAATCATTAAATACAATTTACGACAGCAGATTTCAAATCAGATTAAGGAAAAGAGGCAGATTTCTAATTCAATTAAGGAAGAAAGGCCAGCCAGATGTTTACACTACTCTCCTCTGTGATCCGCCGCTGAACCTCGGAGTTGACTCGGAACTCCAATCTAACTGAGCAAACCCAGGGTAAACAAGCCCAAGGTAAACAAACCCAGGGTAAACAAGCCCAAGGTAAACAAACCCAGGGTAAACAAGCCCAAGGTAAACAAACCCAGGGTAAACAAGCTCAAGGTAAACAAACCCAGGGTAAACAAGCTCAAGGTAAACAAACCCTATGTAAACAAACCCTAGGTAAACAAACCCGAAGTAAACAAACCATGGGTAAACAAACCATGGGTAAACAAACCATGGGTAAACAAACCCTAGGTAAACAAACCCAAGGTAAACAAACCCTAGGTAAACAAACCCAAGGTAAACAAACCCTAGGTAAACAAACCCTAGGTAAACAAACCCAAGGTAAACAAACCCTAGGTAAACAAACCATGGGGGATCCTAATTAGATTCAGGTGAGCCGTGGATATTTCCATCCAATTAGAGGAAAAACACCGGAGGAAAAATGAAACTAATCTATAAAACTTCACACGGCCGAGGTTGAGACCTGAGGTCGGTCTCACAAGCGGTGAGTGTCTTGGAGATCATGCACATTAACTTGACCAGATTCAATCAGTCAAGACAGATGGCCATGCCAGCCATGTGAAGCACTCTATTTATCCACTCTGCTCAACTCCTCACAGAAACCAAGCTACACTCTGCTCAACGACGGGTTTGACGTCTTTTGGTTGAAGAATTGTCCCCTTTATCCCATCACATTATGTGGCTGCAGCAGTAATATCAGTGAATGACATAAAAAGTGGTGGAGAAAACCAGCACCGTGACATTTGAGTCACTTAAAAACAGCGCATTTTTTATACTAAATGTTATCAGATCAGAAAAACCTAATATTACATAAAGGGAACCTGAGTGAACAAATAACACAACAATGACTTATGATTTGGTGTTCGCCAGGTATAATGGGACCATGTCGTCCAAAAAGTTATACTTTTGACTCATCTGTCCATAGAATAGTCTTCAAAGGGTCTTGATGATCATCCAGGTGTTTCCATGTGCTTTTTGGCAAACTTGAGTAAACTTTTTGGACGAGATGGGTCCAATTACTGTATGTGTGACGAAAACCAAACACTGCATTCCACTGTAAGAACCTCATACCAACGAACAAGCATGGTGGTGGTAGTGTGATGTTTTGGGGATGCTTTGCTGCTTCAGGACCTGGACGACTTGCCTTAATAGAAGGAACCATGAATTGTGCTCTGTGTCAGAGAATTCCACAGGAGAATGTCAGGCCATCCATCTGTGAGCTGAAGCTGAAGTGCAGCTGGGTCATGCAGCAAGACAATGATCCAAAACACACAATCTAGTCTACATGAAAACGGTTAACAAATTTGAAGTTTTGTTATGGCCTAGTCAAAGTCCAGACCTAATACCAATTGAGATGTTGTGGCAGGACTTGAAACAAGCAGTTCATGCTTGAAAACACACAAATGTCGCTGAGTTAAAGCAGTTCTGCATGGAAGAGTGGGCCAAAATTCCTCTACAGCGACGACGTGAGAGACTGATCAACAACTACAGGAAGCATTTGGTTGCAGTCACTGCAGCTAAAGGTGGCACAACCAGTTTATATTTACATTTGAGTCATTTAGCAGACACTCTTATCCAGAGCGACTTACAGTAGCGAGTGCATACATTTTCATAATTTTTTTCTGTTATTGAGTGTAAGGGGGTAATTACTTTTATACGCAGGGAGATTGGGTGTTGCATAACTTTGTTAATTAAATAAATAAAATAAGTATACATTTTTGTTGTTATTTCTAAACTCAGGTTCCCTTTATCTAATAATAGGTTTTGGTTGAAGCTCTGATAACATTCAGAATCAAAAATATGCACAAATTGAGAAAATCAGAAAGGGGGAAAAAACCTTTTCACAGCACTGTATATGGGGGATTGGAAATGATGCCAACAATTACATTGACAGAACCCACAATCTATCTGCAAGATTAAAGCTGTGAACCCCCCCTTAAAATAAAGAATGAAAATATACATAAACAGCAAAGTGACTGATTTAATCACTGGCCACTATGATGATATACAGTCCAACTGAGGTCATGCCAAAATAGGAGGTGAGGCACTCCACATTAGTACACCTATAGGCAGCCCTACATGTCTACATAGTCCTGTGAAATAGTCAGACTACCACAGTGAAACATAGCCTACGTAGCTACATCAACTCTAGTAAACCTTAAACAGAATAGAGAGTAATGGAGAAGTGAAGGAGTTAAGATGTTAATAGCAGTGAGATGCATCATTGTGTGCCTCAGTAGCAGGAAATCCCATATTGTCCACAGTCTACGGGGTTAAGGTTTTCACCCTGAATATCATAACCTCAGGACCACATTAGAGTCTGGCAATCTTTCTGTCTCACACACATACCCCTCCTCGTCTCCTCCACAGTTCTGTTTTTTTCTTTTCTGTCTGRTCTATTTTAGCCAAAAGTTGAGTTTTAAATCAGTTTGATGAAGACGTCTGCTAATCTGTGGGGCCTTTGTGCAGCTAATATGGATTAGGCACTTTAGCTGGGGAGCTCAGCCATGATGCCAGCAAAGCCTCTTTTCATCACAGCTCCCTGCTTCATCTGGCCACAAGCCTGTGGGGACTTCTAACCCCGTTCTCTCCAGGGATGTCCACTATGGGACCAGTCCCCCACCCCCCCTCTCCAGGGGGCTGCTCTGGCCCTCCCCACGCCAGGCCCCAATGGGGGTTGATGGAAGAGTGGCGAGAAGGCAAGGGGGCTTTTCACTAATCACACGGACAGAGCCCAGGAGACCAGRGCTGGGGGCCTACGCTCTGATATCAACTTAATATTGGAAGCTTTTGTTTCTTTGTTCCCATTGTGGGTTAGGTTAGATCCCTCCAGAGGTATCCATCAAGACCTCTCCTTTAGCTTGTTTTTCATTTAAACATCAGACCAAAGAGTATTTGGAACAAGGACGCACATAACAAGCAACTTTTTTTCTTATTCAAATATCAAAGTAGTGTGTTCCGTTACGTTTTCCCATTTAGAGTTGGAGCTGAATGTAATTTCTTTAAGCTTGTCTTTTCTCTGAGCAGCGCGGGAAGTCTACACATTAATGCAGGGCTCGCTATCTATCCCGCAAAACACTTTACAGGTTATTTAAATTCAATAACACAGAGAAATTCTCCAACTAAGTGCATGCATGCTGTGATACATTAGAGATGAATGATATACGCTGAAAGGGAAAAACAACAGCGGGCGTACATCTGACCATGAGGGGAAGACAAAATGGCTACGGTCATATGTGAAAGAACAAGACTAAAGAAGTCTAACTGCTGTGACTACACTTACAGGGACAAACGATTCAGACAAACTCTATGCTTTCTATTCATTTCGGAAGCTTGGTACTGAGTCGAACGATTGCTACAGACTGCAGGGGATAAGCTTCGAGTCAGATTGAAAACACTTTCTATAGTATTCATTCACTGTATCAAAGCCTGTTGTCTACACCTCCACGCCTTAAACCAGAAGGGCTTTTGGAGATTCCTGGGATTGCTGAGAAGGCTAAGTTCATTAAACATAACCTTCAGAATGTCATGGAACATCTATCAGGGCGGTGCTTTGGTTGGCAGACATATTCTGATACATCTAATCACTTTAACCGTACTCTTACAGAGTGTACTTATTGTAGCCTAGGTAAATTGTAAAAAAACACAATATGCCTTTTCCTTATATGGAGTGACTAAGTACCTGGTTCCTTATACGTAGCAGGGTAGCGAGTGGAATAGGAAAGCATGTACTGTATGTCAATGGAAGTAAAATGTTTGCCATATAGACATTAAGATATTTACCACCTGATCAAGAAGTCTACTAAACTCAAGCTTCCTCTCCTCCAGCTGACTGCATTTCAGCAATAATCAGGCCCTGAGTAAGAGAGAAGGGAAAATAATGTGGCAGAACAAAAAGAAAACCTCAACATGAAGCCACCCAATCCTGCTCGCTAATAGAAAGCAGAAAAAGGGTAGCTCCGAACCGCTCATCTCACTGCTTCTCTGTGGCTATCATGAAGACACACAAGAATTAGGCTGGAATGTTTTAAAAAGCAACAACAGAGGGGTTTTATTTAATGTCTTAAACCTTTAATTTACTGTTAAACCCGGTGTTGGGAGGCTCTCCCTGGCCTGACCCGGCCCCTCTCAGCAGCTCAAATATCTGTGATTTTTACCAGTTGAGCTCAAGAGGCTACGGCCCCTGGCCTACAGCGCTAGCCCCTTAAATTGGGCTAGGAGTCTAATCTGCCTGGAAGGGCCCTGTCAACYCTTGGGGCCCCCGGGTCACATATGGAAGTGACTAGGGCTATTTTTAAGTCACCTGGGGATATTCATAAACCTCAGGCCTGTTTCCTTAAGCTAATAAATTGGAGRGACACCTCTCTGTGGCTACAAGTTGTGTCTGGCAATATTATTGTACCAATTTGGCCCATACCTCGGGACTCCACGGCACGGCGGACTCCCTGCCGCACAGGAAGTGGAAATCTCTAGTAACAAACAGATGTCCCCAAATGGCTCTCCAAACAGTCCCAGGTCTAGGCCCCCTAGATGTTTTCATTTGGAACTCCTGGAGGTTCTGTTTAAGTACATGAATAAGATGACCTATTGAGCTACAGGCAACGCAAGGACACCACTGCTGTCTGTGTGAAGGAAGGAGCACCAGTAGGTAGTCCATAGTCCATTTGCAACAGGAACACAATTTCACCCACCCGGGCCTCCTTAAAGGAAAAGTTCACCCATTTTAAATGTTATGTTGTTTTTGTGCATCTCTGAGTGATGGTCTATCGATTCCCTGGGTAATTTCATGTTTTCATGTGTATCTGAGTTATTGGCGTTCAAGCAGACAGAAATCCGGCCCGGTATGACGTAGCACGGTGATAAAGTCTCTCTCACTACACTGGAAGTTAATAGGAATACGACTTTTACATCTTGAAAACGTCTATCATACATGATTTCAGTACTGACCTATGTCATAAGTCAGGAGTATGTCTTCTCTCGAATGAGCCATTGATCATATTTTTGCAATATTCTTACCTCAAGAAATGTGTAATTAAATGGAGAGTCTAGCACATTTTTCCTATTTGTCTGCCTCTTTAGTCTAGGGTGCATTGCATGGTGCCGTTGCCAGAGATATTATAGAAAGGTAGGAATCCAATGAATGAAGGAACGTATATAACGCCCCACCCAGCAGACTGCCGACCAATCGCATTCACGTTGTCATGCTATGTCACGCGGTTGCTAAGCTAATCGTCACGCAATCCCTTCTCAAAGTCAGTGTATATGTCGATAAATGTGCCTATTTTCCTCGAAAGTACATAATGTCGCAATTCCAAAGCTATACGATACTACAGATAGCAAGTTAATTATCTCACATCTCGGAAAAGATTTGTAATGTTGTACTTCTTGCTGACGAAATTCATTCTCATGTTGAGTTTTTGAGTTAGCGCCCGATAGATTCCCATTCACTCCTTGAAGGAGAGCGCTCCTTGTCCCAGAATCGCCCATAATTCACCACGCGGCCCAATGCCGTAGCATGGGCAACGTTTCCCCTCTCCTCAAAAGAATATCTGCTGAGCAAGACAAAGGAGCTGATAGTGGAGTACAGGAAAAGGAGGGCCGAACAGACAACCCCATTAACATCGACGAGGCTGAAGTGGAGCGGGTCAAGAGTTTCAAGTTCCTTATTGTCCACATTACCAACAAACTATTATGGTCCAAACACACCAGGACAGTTGTAAAGGGCACGACAATGCATTTTCCACCTTAGGAGACTGAAAAGATTTGGCATGGGTCCCCAAATACTCAAAAAGTTCTACAGCTGCACCATCAAGAGCAACCTGACCGGTTGCATCAACGCCTGGTATGGCAACTGCTCAGCATCTGACCGTAAGGCCCTACAGAGGGTAGTGAGTACAGCCCAGTACATCACTGGGACCAAGCTTCATGACATCCAGGACCTAGAGTTGAAGTCAGAAGTTCACATACACTTAGGTTGGAGTCATTAAAACTAGTTCTTCAACCACTCCACAGATTTCTTGTTAACAAACTATAGTTTTGGCAAGTCGGTTAGGACATCTACTTTGTGAATGACACAAGTAATTTTACCAACAATTATTTACAGACAGATTATTTCACTGTATCACAATTCCAGTGGGTCAGAAGTTTACATACACTAAGTGCCTTTAAACAGCTTGGAAAATTCCAGAAAATGATGTCATGGCTTTAGAAGCTTCTGATAGGCTAACTGATATCATTTGAGTCAATTGGAGGTGTATCTGTGCTCCCAAGTCTGGTTCATCCTTGGGAGCAATTTCCAAACGCCTGAAGGTACCACGTTCATCTGTACGAACAATAGTACGCAAGTATAAACACCATGGGACCACGCAGCCGTCATACCGCTCAGGAAGGAGACGCATTCTGTCTCTTAGAGATGAACGTACTTTGGTGCGAAAAATGCAAATCAATCCCAGAACAACAACAAAGGACCTTGTGAAGATGCTGGAGGAAACAGGTACAAAAGTATCTATATCCACAGTAAAACGGGTCCTATATCGACATAACCTGAAAGGCCGCTCAGCAAGGAAGAAGCCACTGCTCCAAAATCGCCATAAAAAAGCCAGACTACGGATTGCAACTGCACATGGGGACAAAGATCGTACTTTTTGGATAAATGTCCAACGCTCTGATGAAACAAAAATAGAACTGTTTGGCCATAATTACCATCGTTATGTTTGGAGGAAAAAGGGGATGCTTGCAAGCCGAAGAACACCATCCCAACCGTGAAGCACGGGGGTGGCAGCATCATGTTGTGCGGGTGATTTTCTGCAGGAGGGACTGGTGCACTTCACAAAATAGATGGCATCATGAGGCAGGAAAATTATGTGGATATATTGAAGCAACATCTCAAGACATCAGTCAGGAAGTTAAAGCTTGGTCGCAAATGGGTCTTCCATATGGACAATTGTAACGGTGTTCCTCCTCCTCTTCATCCGAAGAGGAGGAGCAGGGATTGAACCAAAACGCAGCGTCGTGATAAGACATGATATTTATTTAAACAAAACCGAAAACACGACGAACACTTAAATAGAAACAAAACAACAAAACACGTAGACTGACCTGAACGTAAGAACTTACATGAAACACGAAGAACGCACGAACAGGAAAAACAGACTACACAAAAACCGAACGAACAAACAAACCGAAACAGTCCCGTGTGGCGTAACATACACTGACACAGACACAGGAGACAACCACCCACAAACAAACAATGTGACACCACCTACCTTAATATGATTCTCAATCAGAGGAGATGAAAACCACCTGCCTCTAATTGAGAACCATATCAGGTACCCATTAAACCAACATAGAAACACAAAACATAGACTACCCACCCAAACTCACGCCCTGACCGTCAAACACATACAAAATAACAGAAAACCGGTCAGGAACGTGACAACAATGACCCCAAGCATACTTCCAAAGTTGTGGAAAATGGCTTAAGGACAACAAAGTCAAGGTATTGTAGTGGCCATCACAAAGCCCTGACCTCATCCTATAGAAAATTTGTGGGCAGAACTGAAAAAGCGTGTGCGAGCAAGGAGGCCTACAAACCTGACTCAGTTACACCAGCTCTGTCATGAGGAATGGGCCAAAATTCACCCAACTTATTGTGGGAAGCTTGTGGAAGGCTACCAAAAACGTTTGACCCAAGTTAAACAATTTAAAGGCAATGCTACCAAATACTAATTGAGTGTATGTAAACTTCTGACCCACTGGGAATGTGATGAAAGAAATAAAAGCTGAAMAAATAATTCTCTACTATTATTCTGACATTTCACATTCTTAAAATAAAGTGTTGATCCTAACTGACCTAAGACAGGAAATTGTTACTAGGATTAAATGTCAGGAATTGTGATAAACTGAGTTTAAATGTATTTGGCTAAGGTGTATGTAAACTTCCGACTTCAACTGTATATACTAGGCATTGTCAGAGGAAGGCCCCAAAAATTGTCAAAGACTCCAGTCACCCAAGTCATAGACTGATCTCTCTGCTTTCACACGGCAAGCGGCACCAGAGCGCCAAGTCTAGGACCAAAAGGTTCCTTAACAGCTTCTATCCCCAAGCCATAAGACTGCTGAACAATTAATCAAATGGCCATTCGGACTATTTACATTGACCCCCACTATTTACACTGCTGCTACTCGCTGTTTATTATCTATGCATAGTCACTTTACAAATTACCTCGACTAACCTGTACCCCTGCACATTGACTCGGTACCGGTACCCCCTTTATATAGCCTCGTTATTGTTATGTAATTTTCTTGTGTTGCTTTTTGATTGTATTAAATTTTGTAAATATTTTCTTAACTCTATTTCTTGAACTGCATTGTTGGTTAAGGGCTTGTAAGTAAGCATTTCACAGTAAGGTCTAATAAAATTTGATTTGCTGCGAATGCTAGACTCCACTCTGTGAGGCTTATCGATTTGCAGGTTGAACATGGTGAGATTGTAGAGTCCTATATTGATAGTGCAGGTTGTTTAGGCGATTTTACAGCTAACTAGCTACTTTACATGCTGGTATTGTCCTTGGTATTATTGTGTGTAGCTACGTTTGCTACCTAGCTAACCAGCAAATAGAGAGAGCATTGCATTGTGGATTTTGGTGTCAACTTGAGCTGCAACAGATTTCCACAACGATTTTCCATGTTGCTACGAACCTTATTATAACGCCGCCAAAATGCAGTATTTGTTCACAAAAAAATACTGGTCTCACATATTAGTGTTATTTATCACTGTAAATTAAARGAATGAGTGGTTTKGGGTGGATTTTTSCTGTAAGTAATGAGACCAGCTAGTCTTAAAATCATAATCTCTCTCTAGCCTTCTCTCGTTCTCCCACGTCAAGCTTGTGTTAGTCTGCTGAGCTGAGGTAGGTGAGGTGGATCCAACAGACAGTCAGACATGTTGCCTGTAAATCTCCTCCTCTCCTCGCTGTGTGGAGAACAACCAGACCATTATCTGAACAGTTTACAGCTCCATATGTATTTTCACTTTAGATTTATTTAGTGTATGAAGAGTCCAGTGGGATCTATAATCCTCTGAGCTCAATCTCCACCTCTCTCGTTAGATTTACGTCTTTCATGAACACAAACAAAACTCAGTTTCTCCCTCAGGAGCCCAACTGGAAATCAGGCCCTCTCCTCTCCATCTGAGCTGAAAAAGAGGAACAGGAAGCAAGGGAGAGAGAGAGAGAGTGAGTGATAAGAGAGAGTGAGATAGAGAGCAAGAGAGAGAAAGAGAGCTAAACCACAGAGACAGTCCAGGGAGAAGACAAGCCTGGCTAGGTCTACCTAAGGACGTAGACAGCTTCATGGTGACACATGCAAGCCATTCCATAATTATTTGGAGGACAAAACTGAGGAGGGTCTGACAAGGGGGGCTAAGGGGGATTGATGGAGGTCAGGCAGTTATCCAAGCGAAATAAACATAGGGGTCGGGCCCATGGTGAATACATCAGCCAGGACTGAGACAACATGATCTGGGCTTACACTGTGAAACTCTCCATCTTCTCACTGCATTGTCTTGTCTGATATGTTGAGGGATGGCTGGGACCTAAGCACAGACAAAGCCCTCTCCCGGTCGGCCCATTAGCTGGAGAAAGTGATGTCCAGAGCGCTGGAGCATGTCTGGGGTCGGGTGCAGGCTGTTTTATTAATGAGCCAATCCGGTGAGTGCAGGCTAGGGGCTGGCCACTGCTGACTGGAGCACCTTGGGCGGCCAATGAGAGAGTGTACAGGGGAGGTACAGGGTCTCCCTGCAGGGGCCGGCCAGTAATGAATTCCCTGGCGGGCTGGCGTGCAGAACAGCAGCGGTGGAGATGGGGTTTGACAAATGGACTCCTTCAGCAGGCCTGCGCCGGGGGATTTGGGGCCTGGTGTTTGGCTCACGGCTGGTTTACCTGCCGCTACGCTCGCTCCTTCATCCACACTGCCTCTCCTCTGAGCTCAACCATGCACTGCCTGATAATGGGGCCGAGGACAAACATACACACACACACAGAAAGACAGATGGGCTCTGCTGCTGCCACACACTCAGGTCAATACCAGCAGAGCTGAGATGGGTAGACATGGGTAGTGCTGACAAGGGGTGGTGGATGGATGACAGCATGTATTCTATGTCTGAGCATGAGTCTATACATCACAATAATGTAGTGGAAAGACGTTATAGATAAGAGTCAAGGTGCTTGGAGTTTTGTTTCGACATGCAAATCAATGTTACTACAAAAATACTTTTACCCAGTATATCAGAGTTGGTTTCCATATTATGAAACCATTGTGCGAGTTGCCTTTGTTATACAGATTAATATACAATCATGAATTCCAGCACAGGAGAACCTGACTGAGACAGGAAGAAAGAYGACACAACGGTGGCATTTGGGGCTTGTTTTCCACAGATATATTGACATTTACGCACTGAAAAAATCCAATCTTTAACTAACGTTTTTGGGCAAACACTTGTTTTAACGGTGTATCTGAGTAAGGATGATGTTGACATACGAGACAACCACCCTGACAGATCTGGAGGTATGTAAACAAGGAGCGGAGTGCAGTTGTGTTTGTGAGGTTCGAGCGAGAGACGTGGGATTGTGTGACAAATTCCAGAGCATGTCTCCAGCGAGTCCCGCTGCTTTGGTGTCAGCGTGCGGCGGGATCGGCTGTCGGCGCGGTGATGGAGCCGGGCGGGGAGTGTTGAGCCTCGTGGGATCAGCACCGAACAAGATGTCGCCTGTCAAGCCAATAACATTTGAAAACAAATAACATCAATGATGATTTTGGTTTACTTGTCACAAGCCGCTCGCTGCTTTGAACAGTGATGCCATCACTCCACCGGGAAAAGCAATCGTTCTTTTTTATTTTAGTTTTCCAGGACATATCGGCGTAGGTTGTTGTGAGGTCTACTCTGCACATTTACAATTCAGATTATAGTATGAATATGTCAGAGGATCAAGCTGATGACAAGGTGTGTAATGATCATAAGAACAGGATTAATGTATTACTCAAAAAATATGGTGTCACGGTTTTCGTCGTCTGAAGAAGAGTAGTGGGACCAAAGCGCAGCGTGGTAAGTGTTCATGTTWTTTTATTAGAACAGAACACTAKAACAGAATAACAAGAGAAKAAATTAAACCAAAACAGTCCTGTAAGGTGCAAAACACTAAACAGAAAACAACTACCCACAAAACCCATGTGGGCAAGAGCTACCTAAGTATGGTTCTCAATCAGAGAAAACGATAGACAGCTGCCTCTGATTGAGAACCACACCCGGCCAAACACAAAGAAATACAAAACATAGAAAATGAACATAGAATGCCCACCCAAATCACACCCTGACCAAACCAAAAATAGAGACATAAAAAGCTCTCTACGGTTAGGGCGTGACAGATTAATGTTGGAAAAATACAAATACAGATTATATTCTGTTACCATGACCTTCAGTGGACATTTACATTGGCTACCAAAAGCAATAACATTTGGTGTACGACAATTAAAAAACAAACTGTTGTCCATTACTTGCAGTAACCTACATACAGTAGCTAAATCATAAACCTGCTGTAATTCACATTTCTATGTTCTGTCCAAAATAATATTGCATTGTTGTGTAACCTTACACATCCAAAATGTCTTCATTTAAATATCAAATCAAATCAAATTGTATTGGTCACATACAAATGTTTAGCAGATGTTATTGTGGGTGTAGCGAAATGCTTGTAAACAAAATACTACAAAGTTGCGTAGGCGCTAGAAGCAGAGTTTCCATGTCTGTCGGCGCCATCTTGTCATTCGGGACAATGCACAAAAATGTATTGTCTGAATCAGTGAACACAGTCTGTGTTCAGTGAAGTACAATACTATTTTATTGGAGTTTACTTTTAGTTTATTCAATAACTCACCGGTGAGACAGGTGAGGTAATCCGTCTGAGGCCCATGGTGTAAGTGTGTGTGTGTGTCTGTATGCTTGCATGCAAGTGTGTGTGTGTCTATGTGTGTGTGTGAGGGTGTGTGTGTGTCTATGTGTGTCTGTTAGGGTGTGTCTGCACGCATGCCTGTGTGTGTGTCTCTCTTGCTCTCTCTGCATCCTGGAGGAAAGCCCAGCAGGAGACTGAACTGATTTGAGTCTCAGAAATACACGTGTAATGAGCCTCATCTCTTCTACTTAAGGAGAAACATCTGTTTCTGCTCAGACTGCTACAGTCGATTGCAGGTCAAGACCGGGAAAACTAATATGGGCTGGGTTCACACATGTCTGCCTGCCATTCCACTATCCAGAGATAACATATCACAATGTTCCTTTGGCAGCACAGCAAAGGAAAAAACCTCCCCAAAGTATGCAGCAGAGATCTGACTTCCTCAGAGAGACATCATAAATTGTTTGCAGCATGTCCATCTTTTAGAGACGAGGCCACATCTCCAGTGGATTGGGTCTAGGAGGAGAGCGGGAGTGGGGGAGAGAGGATAGGGGCTGAGAGAGAGAAGGAGGTGGAGATGAAGAGGGGAACTTGTGTGTGTCTGGTTTATTATATTGGTATGATCGGAGACATTTCAACACGGTTGTCCCAGCCTCTTTCCTGTATTTTGTGAGCATGACCAAGGTTGTCATGGATCATAACTCGTCTACCGTTGATCGTTGGGGCAGCAGCAAGACAGGAGAGTTAACTGGTGGAGGTGAGGTCTGCCTGTCTGTCTGTCTGTTTGTCCATCCGTCTTTCTACTGGTCCCTCTGGGACCCCCACAGCTCAGTCAGCACTAGGTGGTCTCTACTTATGACTGGCTATGTGGGGTAGAGGACAGCAAGACATCAGTGGGGGATTTTGCGCAATACTACTCCATCCTCAAACCCTTTTTCCTAGTATATATTCTCTTCCTTCTTCCTGTGCAGCTCGCAGCAAACTGAATCAACCCCTCACTGTGCCGTCTCAGTGCTCCTGAGCTCCTAAATCTCTATGTGTTTCCCTCTCAGCCAGCAGATATCTGGGTTTGATTTGGCCGGTTTGGGGGCTGATCGTCGATCGATCACGGCTTAAAGGCCCCCCTAATCATGAACAGGAATGAGGGATGAATAAAATCATACATCATGGACTTTCTGAAGAGCCCTCCTGTGGCTGCCGGGCTGGCCCCCCCTCCTCCTCTTACTAGCCCCCTCCGACTCCCTCTTCTCACCCCCCTCAACTCCCAAGACTGGGCTTGATGTGTAAAACACCCAGGACTGCTGAGTGTAGCTCTTTGCATAGAGAGAGAGGGGGATGAGGGAGGGATGTATGGAAGAAGAGGGAGAGAGAGGAAGAAGAGAGGAAGGAGAGAGGAAGAAGAGAGAGGGAGAAAGAGAGAGAGAGAGAGAGAGAGAGACAGATAGAAATAAATAATTTAGAGAGAGGAGGGGGGTTAATAGAAAACCGAAATGGAGTGCCAGGCAGTGCAATGGATGCTTCTCCCCATCTCTGGGAGCCCACCTCAGAGCAGGCTCAGCTTAAACCCAAGTGGAGCAGGGGCTTAAGATGTCTGTGACCAAGAGAAGGGAGGGATAAAGGAAGGAGAGGGAGAGGAAAGGAGAAAAGCAAGGAGGGATAGACTAGAAATCCAGAGGCCCCTGTCATTTGCGGGCTGGCTGATCCTTTTATCTTAGGGCTCTCGTCAGGAGTCGTGTTCAGAATAAAGTGTAGGAGGACAGGTTAATGAAGAGCATTGACTGCTATCAGCCCAACAGCACACCCTGGCCTTTAGAAAATAATCATATCCTTTCACCTAATTAAAAGGCAATACTTTTACCTAGACGGTGACCCCCTGTACCCTCAGCCTCTCCTCTTTCTACCTTCTTCTACCACCTCTCAATCCAAGTCCCGGGCAAAGAGAGACAGTGAGGTAGCTACATGCATAGTGGAGTACTGGCCTCAGCCTGGACCAAATGTACATCTCCTCCACATGAGCTGAATAAAAAACAAATGTCCGTCTGGCTCGACACAAATCACTGTGTTACCGTCTGCTTTGCATTGGTCCTGATTGGGACTGAGAGTGTCGATCTACGGTTTCTGAATAAGTCTAGCTCATTGTGCCTCACCTTCCTTCCCCTCCTCTTTCTTTCTTTCCTCACCAATCCACCTCCCCCTGCCATCTCCTCTGGTCCTGCAGAGTAATTGACTCTGCACTGTGGTATCAGACGTTCATTGCTAATTTGGAGGCCTGTCTTATCAGATTACTGGTGAGCGCAGGGATCGAGTCCTCCTACCTCTTTCTCCTCCTCCCTCCCTCCGTCCCTGCCTTCTGCCTTCGCTCCACCTCTCTCTTCCCTTTAAAGTACAAYGCAACAAAATAGCTACAGCAGGCATTATTAATGAAGTGAAGGGGGGATTCATTCCTTATTTATGAGAAGCAACTGGCAACCTCTCCGACAGTACTATTAATGATCTTTAGTGGCCCTCAGACGATTCCAACTCTCTCTCAGCCTACCCCTTTTCCCCTTATTCATCCTGTGTCCACCTAGAGGCCCCCTTTCCCTCCCCCTCCCCCCATCGTCTCCCATCACCCCCCCCCCCCCCCCCCCCCCATATCTCTTGGTAGTGGAGCCAGAGCAGAGGGGAAGGGAGCAGGGCTGTAATATTGTATGGTGGATTAGACATTACAGGGGGAAAGGGGGGCCTCCAGGGAGCAGGTAGTTGATCAGCCGCAGCCCTGCTGGAGGGAGGCAGACAAATAACAAATGACAGGTCTGTGATTAAATCAAACCTTCTACTTGAAGTGTTGAAGTATCTGCCTGTCACTAACAATCTAGAGCTTGTTAAACCGGCCCCCCTCTCCCCACAGTCCCATCTAACCAACCCCCCCACTCCTCCTCCACCTTCTCCTACCCCAAACACATCACTCAAACTGCTCCAGCTACTAGTCACCACCGCCACCGCCACCACTACCACCATCCCCTCTCTAGCCCTCAACTCTCTGGAGATTGTATGGAGGAACCACAACTTTACCCACACCCACACCCACACCCACACACACACACACACACACACACACCCATGCCATGGCCTTGTAGCTATTATTAAAAATAAAATGCTTTCAGCATTGGTACTAAATCTACAGAAGTACTTAAAGAAACCATATTTTATAAATGCACCCACTGTAAAAGAGGATATCTCTTGGTGGCTCTGCCTAGCTAATGCAGTGGAGTACAATCATCCAATACAATATAGATCAGAATCCATGTAATCTAGCATGTTGATTCCATTACAGAGAAACCATGCAGTACTCTGTGATCCAATATAATGGCTAAGGTTGAATGACAATATCCGTTACTTACCCATTAGTGTCTTTCTCTTCCGGTAAACTGCTTTCGGACATGGAATCTACAGGGGGTTGAACTGTAATGAATGAATAGGCTACTCTTAAAGGAGATGGGGGTAAATCTAAATAATAATGCTTGTCAGACTGAAAGTGGCAATAGAGAGTGGTCCATACTTTTCAACTCAGTACTGGTGGTGGCTGCATTTGTAATCAAAACAACTTGCATGATAGTACAGTTGAAATATGTAATCCTAGCCAGTGCAATGCCAGAGGGAAGGCTGAGGCTCTAGAGTATTCTAGATATGTGCGCCATATTAAACTTATGAACATATGAAATTCATCCCTTCTCAAAATAGAAACACCAGAATGTTATTACTCCTTGTGTCCATAGAGGGAATTCAACCCACATGGACACACTGTCTGAACTGACTTCAGGGTTATGGTTGTAAATCCTCTGTAGAGGCCTCAGTCCATTTGCTACAAATCCACAACCACCATGTCATTATAGGGTACAACGCGAATCGGGAGGCGGTGGTCAAAAAAGGACTAACAACAATGTTAAAACACAGCATGATGCTCCGCTCTGCTCAACTCTTCTACATAACAACCTAGTATTCTTCACGTGGCACACCACATTAAAAATCATACAATACCCAAACCCCCCTGAACCAACAACAGTACCACCCGAGAGGGAGTCAAGAGGAGCATTTATGATTTTCATCATGCTGGGCCACACCACAAGTTCACCACTGTCTGGGTATAAGGAGAGACTCCGTGAGTCGGCTTTACTGGCCTCCAGCATATGATTCAACCATGAACCCTGTGGTAGGACTCAGTGGTGGTGGTGGTGGTGGTGGAGGGGGGGTGACGTTGGGTCTGTAAAGGGACATGATTTAAAGTGATTAAGTCAAAATCACGCCAGTCATAAGCTATTAACCGAATATCGAGAACCGCTGTGGAACGCAAATTGTGATGCAAACTGTGATGCACAACTTTCTACACATTTTTATCTGCCTCAACAACAAGGGGTGACATTCTTGTACATTACATAGAAATAGCAGTTATATTCTAGTAGTATAGCAGTGGTAGTCTCTACAAGGAGATTAAAACTAAGAAAGAGCCTCAATACAATGCCCCTACTACAATATAATCAGTGGTGGCCCTCTCTATTCTACCACAGTGAAATGAAGCAGACACCAGGGCAGCTATACCTACCACCAGGCCTTGTCATGTACAGTTGAAGTTGGAAGTTTACATACAATTTGCCAAATACATTTAAACTCAGTTTTTCACAATTCCTGACATTTAGTCCTAGTAAAAAATCCCTGTTTTAGGTCAGTTAGGATCAGCACTTTATTTTAAGAATGTGAAATGTCAGAATAATATTAGAGAGAATTATTTTTTCAGCTTTTATTTCTTTCATTACATTACCAGTGGGTCAGAAGTTTATGTACACTCAATTAGTATTTGGTAGCAATGCCTTTAAATTGTTTAACTTGGGTCAAATGTTTCGGGTAGCCTTCCACAAGCTTCCCACAATAAGTTGGGTGAATTTTGGCCCATTCCTCTGAGAGAGTGTCAGGGGACTCAGTCTACACTCCGCTGGCACGAGGGTTCAACTCCTGCAGGGGCCCCCTTTGGCAACACGGGGTATAGATGAATGGCTACTGAATTTCCCTGGCGGCTGGCTCTCGACGTGCAGAACGCAGCGATGCAGATTTTGGAGATGGAGAAAGGTGTTCTAGACAAAAGATCAGGGACGCATCGGTTCAGCCGGTTTCCTGTCTCCCTGTGAGATTGGCATTTGGGCCGCTCGGTGTTAGTGCATCTCGCACTCTTCCTGGTGGCTGTGTGTACACCCTGTAGGCGACTTACTGAAGCGCATCCTGCGACATAATTCTAACTCCTGGCTCAGCCCAATCACTATACAGTTGAAGGTCGGAAGTTTACAATAACACTTGGACCGACCATGCCTAAAACTAGTTTCTTCTCACTATTAGCCTCACCCTCCACACTTTCTTGTGTACACTGAACTACTAAGATGATGGTTGTGGCACAGTGAGGGAGCAACTATACACACATTAGGACATCTACTTTGTGCATCACACAGAAAGACACAAGATGGCTCTTGCTGCTGCCAGAAGTCACTATGCTATTCTTTCAGAAGTACAATACTTCGGTAGTACACGAAGCAGATTGATGGTGTAGACAATGGTGTAGCGACTTGCTATAAGACAAGTCAACTGTATGGGTGGTGGATGGATGACAGCATCGTATCTTACTATGTCTGTGAGCATATGAGTCTATACATCACACAATCACAATCCCAGTGGGGTCAGAAGTTTACATACAGATAATTGACTGTGACCCATTATATGTAGTAGGAAAAGAAAACTACAGTAAGGCATTAATGGAGAGATTCAGAAAATCTCCAGGAAATGGATGGTAGACTTGGCTTTAGTATAGGAGTTCTTTGTTGTAAGTTCGGCTGAATTTCTATGGCAAAATCAAATGTTAATCCTATCGACAGTCAATTTGGACAAGGGTGTAAACCAAAAATACTTTTACCATGTGGCACAGTGTATTATATTTCAAGGCTTAATCCATCATTCAAGACTGCTTATGGTTGCGCCATACTTTGTTACTTGGAAACATGCCGAATTATGTGCGAAAATCAAAAGAGAAAAATCCAGCGACCAAGATCTCAGAACAAGAAAGATTGCCTATTTGTAATGACGCCCCAACAAGATCTTGGTTACAGAAATTAATTATACCTCAATTGGCATGAGCTAGAAACTTTCCACAATGGCACACATGGGAAGGGATACGTACTGACTATGAGAACACGGAGAGCAACGATATCACAACGATCAGCTGTACAAACAATAGGTATGACAAGTGGCATTTGGGGCTTGTTTTCCAAACAGATATATTGACATTATACAGCACCGTAAAAATAAATAAGAAAACAATACTGAAGACATTCCCCAAGACCCGCAATTCCTTTAACCTAATAAGCGGTGAACCGGCACGTGCTATTTTTACGACGAGGGCGCCGCATCCATACGCTCAACAAGACACTTGTTTTAATGTGCTTTAAACAGGGAAGGGAGAACACGTTCGGTCTCCTAGAGATGAACGTACTTTGGTGCGAAAAATGCAAATCAATCCCAGAACAACAGCAAAGGACCTTGTGAAGATGATGGAGCAAACAGGTACAAAAAGTATCTATATCCACTCTAAAAGAAGCCCTATATTGACATAACCTGAAAGGCCACTCAGCAAGGAAGAAGCCACTGCTCCAAAACTGCCATAAAAAAAGCCAGATTTGCAACTGCACATCGGGACAAAGATCGTACTTTTTGGAGAAATGTCCTCTGGTCTGATGAAACAAAAATAGAACTGATTGGCCATAATGACCATCGTTATGTTTGGAGGAAAAGGGGAGAGGCATGCAAGCCGAAGAACACCATCCCAACCGTGAAGCACGGGGGTGGCAGCATCATGTTGTGGGGGTTCTTTGCTGCAGGAGGGACTGGTGCACTTCACAAAATAGATGGCATCACGAGGCAGGAAAATAATGTGGATATATTGAAGCAACATCTCAAGACATCAGTCAGGAAGTTAAAGCTTGGTCACAAATGGTTTCTTCCAAATGAACAATGACTCAAGCATACTTCCAAAGTTGTGGAAAATGGCTTAAGGACAACAAAGTCAAGGTATTGTAGTGGCCATCACAAAGCCCTGACCTCATCCTATAGAAAATTTGTGGCAGAACTGAAAAAGCGTGTGCGAGCAAGGAGGCCTACAAACCTGACTCAGTTACACCAGCTCTGTCAT
>NC_036872.1:25969199-26024431 GCF_002910315.2 Salvelinus sp. IW2-2015 | reverse complement strand
AAAAAATTGTAGACCCCCACAAGTCTGGTTCATCCTTGGGAGCAAACTTCCAAATGACTGAAGGTATCACTTTCATCTGTACAAACAATAGTATAAACACCATGGACCACGCAGCCATCATACCGCTCAGGAAGGAGACACGTTCGGTCTCCTAGAGATGAACGTACTTTGGTGCGAAAAATGCAAATCAATCCCAGAACAACAGCAAAGGACCTTGTGAAATGATGGAGCAAACAGGTACAAAAGTATCTATATCCACTCTAAAAGAAGCCCTATATTGACATAACCTGAAAGGCCACTCAGCAAGGAAGAAGCCACTGCTCCAAAACTGCCATAAAAAAAGCCAGATTTGCAACTGCACATCGGGACAAAATCGTACTTTTTTCTGAGATCTTGGCTGATTTCTTTTGATTTTCCCATGATGTCAAGCAAAGAGGCACTGAGTTTGAAGGTAGGCCTTGAAATACATCCACAGGTACACCTCCAATTGACTCGAATGATGTCAATTAGCCAATCAGAAGCTTCTAAAGCCATGACATCATTTTCTGGAATTTTCCAAGCTGTTTAAAGGCACAGTCAATTTACTGTATGTAAACTTCTGACCCACTGGAATTGTGATACAGTGAATTATAAGTGAAATAATCTGTCTGTAAACAATTGTTTGAAAAATGACTTGTGTCATGCACAAAGTAGATGTCCTAACCCACTTGCCAAAACTATAGTTTGTTAACAAGAAATGTGTGGAGTGGTTGAAAAACTAGTTTTAATGACTCCAAGTGTATGTAAACTTCCGACTTCAACTGTATGTGGCTGAGCCGTGTAGATTATGTCCAGTGTCAGATGCTCAGGTGACACACAGCACAGAGAGCCAGTCCTAAGGAGAGCAATTAACACAAAAAAACCTGCCATGTCATTTGCTGCCCTTTATTAACGTTCTGACCAGTTCAGTAGCCATTACTCCCCCGTGTTAAAAGGGATTGCCGTGCCAGCGGAGTGGAGATGAGAGTGGCGTGGCTCTGCCCATTACTGGAGCTGCGACCTCAATGCTCTGACACCATTCTGAGGGAGGTCAAAGGTCAGGGGCGGTCAGAGCTCTCTACCCTATTATGATCCGGATGAGTCATCCATGAGAATGTGGCTAAGCAGAAGATTGGATTTCATATCATCGTACAATACAGTCCAGAGCACATTTACTTTGTGGATTTTATATCTTGTTTGAATGTTTTGAATGGCTTTAATAGTGGTTCTCGATTTGCTCTACATGAGAGCAAATTGCATCTGCCATCATGGTAAACATTTCTGAGTTTTCAGACTGGAATGTCCACCCATCAAGGTTAGATCTTTGGTGGTCGTATTGAGTAGTACTTTATTTATTTCATGTTTTGTGCCCATTGTTTTGAGATCACTGTGACTCTTCTCCCTGTCCTGATCATGTCACAGACTGTCCTGATCATGATGTCACAGACTGTCCTGATCATGATGTCACAGACTGTCCTATACGCACTACCCTGTATACCCAGCACCAGCTAAGCTACACTATATATGCACACAATTATGTGGAAACCCCATCAAATGAATGGATTTGGTTATTTCAGCCACACCCGTTGCTGACAGGCGTATAAAATCAAGCACACAGCCATGCAATCTCCATAGACAAACATTGGCAGTAAAATGGCCTTACTGAAGAGCTCAGTGACTTTCAACGTGGCATCGTCATAGGATCAGTTCGTCAAATTTCTGCCCTGCTAAAGCTGCCCCTATCAATGGTAAGTGCTATTACTGTGAAGTGAAAATGTCTAGGAGCAACAACGGCTCAGCCGTGAAGTGGTAGGCCACACAAGCTCGCAGAATGGGACCGGCGAGTGCTGAAGTGCGTAGCGTGTAAAAATCGTCTGTCCTCAGTTGCAACACTCACTACCGGGTTCAGCACAAGAACTGTTCGTTGGGAGCTTCATGAAATGAGTTTCCAGGGCAGAACAGTCGCACAAAAGCCGAAGATCACCATGCGCAATGCCAATCGTCGGCTGAGTTTGGTGGATGCCAGGAGAACGCTACCTGCCCCAATATATAGTGCCAACTGTAAAGTTTGGTGGATGAGGAATAATGGTCTGGTGCTGTTTTTCATGGTTCGGGCTAGGCCCCTTAGTTCCAGCGAAGGGAAATCTTAACGCTACAGCATACAATGACATTCTAACAATTCTGTGCTTCCAACTTTGTGGCAACAGTTTGGGGAAGGCATTTTCCTGTTTCAGCATGGCAATGCTCCCATGCACAAAGTGAGGTCCATATAGAATGGTTTGTAGATTGGCCTGCACAGAGCCCTGACCTCAACCCCATCGAACACCTTTGGAATGAATTGGAATGCCGACTGTGAGCCAGGCCTAATCGCGCAACATCAGTGCCCGACCTCACTAATGCTCTTGTGGCTGAATGGAAGTAAGTCCCCGTTTCCAATGTTCCAACATCTAGTGGAAAGCCTTCCCAGAAGACTGGAGGCTGTTTTAGCAGCAAAGAGGACAACTCCATATTAATGCCCATGATTTTGGAACGAGAAGTTCGATGAGCAAGTGTCCGCATACTTTTGGTCATGTAGTGTATTATTGGCTGGGGAGGGTTGAGGGCATCTAGTCTTGGCATCAGGCATATGCTGCTCTTCCAGGAAGTGTCCGAAATGACACCCTATTCCCTACAGTATATAGTGCAGGCCATGGTCAAAAGTAGTGCACAATATAGGGAATAGGATGCCATTTCAGACACAACCCTAGTCTCTGCCCCCTGTGGTAAGATGCATTGTGGGTACAGACAGACAGACAGGAGAGAGGGCCTGTTTGTGCTCCTCATCCCCTGCTCTCCTCCTGGGAGACCCTGCTGCTAATGTTCCCCTCTTTTTACAACTGCACTTCCTGGAACAGCTTCTAAAAGTCATAAGATGCTACATTAAGGGAGCACTCACAAGTATTTTCCTACCACTATAAGGGCCCCTGATAAATAACTTATGGGGAGGGCTGCAATGCAACTTATTCATTTTTAACAGTCCCAGGAGCCCCCATCTGTCCTGCACTTCAAACAGCGTAGACAGAGAGAGAGAGAGAGAGAGGGAGAGATACGGAGCGGCCCCTGTGGACTCCATGTAGAGGTAGGAGGGGGGTAAAAGATGACAGAGCTGTCTGCCTGGGAACTTTGAGCTACAGCAGAATGTGCCGAACACGTCTCTCTCATCTCTTCTCTCCCATCCCTCTATCCATCCTCCTTTCTTCTATCCTCCAAGGAGAAAAAGAAAGGAAGCGTTTGAAGCGGATGAGAGGAGTGGAAGGTGTAGTGGGATGATGAATGGGTAGAAAAAGGAGGAGGAGGAGGCATTGGTGGTTCAGGCATCTTGGTCTAGCTCTGAGCTGCCAGTCTCTGTCAAATTAAATTGCGTCCAACAACTCGTTTTTTCTCACTAGCAATTACAAATTAGTCCATTAGGCTGTCGGCGGCCTTCCCTTTTCTTCTCCGAGCTGGTGGGGAGTGTGCGCGCGCGTGTGTGTGGGAGTTGGTTGCTGTGCAGCAGGCCCATACGGGTGGGGAGAGGGAGGAGAGCAAATGGGAGGGGACCTTCCTAGATGGGAGATGGCAGTTTCAAGTCATATAACAAGACAAACAAGTAAACCAACAGTTGTAATTTGACGTGATGTCAACAGTAATTGTCTTTGATGCCGGGGATGGCGCAGGGCGGTGGAGCGGGAGGGAGAGGTGAGGGGGGAGTGGTAGTTATGGAATACAAATTGGGCTGCCTGCTATCTAAAGGACAAGAACTCACAGGTGCCCACTTTCACGACCGTTAGGGTTGTGTTTTAGTCAACTGCCCTATCAGCTCACATAGATTTTAAATGAGCAGTGAGAGCATGGCTAACAACATGCCTCCACACTGAAAGGAACACAATGTATTGAGTCCACAGTGTATGGCAGGCGTGGCATTTTATGGAGAGATGCAGAGGACACCATTGAGGGATAGTTTTACTAGCCTATAAAATGGTCAGGTGAATATGGAAATCCTACGCCTTTAAAATCTAGATCCATCATATCTCAATATCTCAACCAATTGGAGTACTAAATAAGAACAAATTACATTTTCTGCTTCAGATACCATTTGTATTTTTAGGCCAGTATGGAATGAAATCGGGTGATGGAACACACTCCATAACAGTGACCTATTCCGGACATCTGATGCCAAAGGTAATACTGTATGGTCAAAGTATGTAAGTAAATACATTTATATTCTGTCTTGACCTGTCATTATTTCTCTCCAACCTCTGCATTAGACATATGGTTCATATCTTATCATAACCACCACAGACATGGCCAAGGCCATTCTACACCTCCTCTCCCTGTCGATAGCCTAGCGGTTAAGAGTGTTGGGTTAGTAATTGAAACGTCGCTGGTTCGAATACCCGGCAAGGTGGAAAAATCTGCCGTTCTGCCTTGAGCAAGGCAGTTAACCCCCAACAATTGTTCGCCGGGCGCCGATGACGTCGATTAAGACAGCCTCCTGCACCTCTGTGATTCAGAGAGGTTGGGTTAAATGCGGAAGACACATTTCCGTTGAATGCATTTAGTTGCGCAACTGATTAAGTATCCCTTTCCCTTCCTGTTGATAACAATAGGAACTCTCCTATTATTCCCCATTAATACAGATTGCTGTTCCTTCATACAATCTGGACATTAACTATATGTTCTATTCACACAGCCAGGGACCCAACTGTTCCTCCATCTTGTTTTCCATTAATGCCCCGTGCTGTGGCCAGTCACTGCTCCTCCATGCCCAGCTCAACTCTGTAGCCAGTCACTGCTCCCCCATTTTGAATCTCAGTGGCAAGTCAGTTACTGCTCCTCCATCTTGGCTCTCTGTGGCCGGTCACCGCTCCTCCCTCTATGCCCAGACAAGACCGGACTACTGTTCCAGACCCAGACAGCCGTGTGTATACACAGCATCGCATATCCGATTAATAATCAGCTGTGCTCATTCTGCGTCAGGAAGACCGAAAAGCCTAATGAAATCACGCAGGAATTAAAGTCGTTAAGGGGCTATACACTGGTTCTCTGCTCATAGTAATGAGCATGGAAAGGAAAGTGGGAAGGAATCCCCCAAACTCCCGCCCCCCTTCCCTTTGCTCCACCCTCCATCTTTGTAAAGCTACTCCTGCGGCTTTCATCCAGACGTTTCAAAAAAGTGAGGAGGGTTGGGGGAGCTGGGGTGAACTTAACAAGCAGGGATCTTACAGATTTAAAGGTACTGCTAAAAATGTATGGAGGCATGTTTGGAGGGAGGCCACGTAGAACAGCTTGGCTGAGCAACTTCACAGTGGGATGCCTAATAAGCACCACGCAATTTTTCACCCCATATTTTATCAATAAAAAAGCAGTTAAAACCCCAACCACAGCCGCTGCACTGCCTGCCATCTGGAGCCCTCTTTCATTTTATAATCCAACTGCCATTAAAATGCTTCTTGGCAGTTTACAGCTAGTTTTCTCTGTACAGATGTGAAACGAATCTTCAGACACTCCTCTGATCAAAGTGCTCTCTCGTTGACAGCAGATAGAAAACTTACCACCCTCAGGCTACCAGAGTCCTATCTGGGGTTACTGCCTCAATGATTTATTTATTTTCACAGTTATTTATTTATCAGCATGCACACTCCCACCAGAGGCCGGGTAAACTCTGAAGCCTGCACTTCCCTCCCCCCTCCACAGTAATAGTGTTCTTTTCCGTGGGTGGGTGAGTCTCTTGTCTTAAAAGCTTTGTGATCTGTGGCTGCTCTCTCTCTAAGACCATGGCTCTGGCCCCACACCCATTTTCAGCTCAACAGTAGTAATTTATGTGTCATTCTCTGGCTTGAGCGAATGGCCTCAGAACAACCATATTTTCTCCCTCCATGCACAATGAGTATTCATAACACTGTCGTTCCAAAACGTCTAAAACGCTACCGCTGAGTTTTCATTTGTATGCTACCCTGAGTCTGACTGTCTGCATGCCTTTTTTATTTTCTTCATCTTATCTATGAGCGGTGCTCTCTGAAGCAAAATGGAGTTATCAAATAATGCCGCCCCTGCTCACCTGTCTGGCGGATTTCAATCCAGCCTTTGATTTCAATTATTGATCAAATTTCTGCTTCAGATCTCCAATGGAGCGGAGAGGCAAAACAATCCTGTAAGGTGGGTTGAATATGAATGGAGCATAAGAGCTTTCCTATACAAATCAACCAGGGAATAACAACACAACAGGCTTCTCAACAGGGTGACGTGATATCTGCCTCCATTAACATCTAATTCCAACATCTCTGATATGTCGTTTGGCAGCTTTAAAAAAAATCAACATACAGCTACCATATTCTTGTTTATATAAATCATATTTTGTAATTTGATCTCCAACCCCTTAGTCTTAGTTGGGAAAGCTGATTTACTAACATACAGTAATAAAATCAGGGGTTGGAACCGGTTCAGGGAACAGAATAGAAAACCAGAAAATAACAAAAAAAATTGAAGAACGAGAACCGAGAAGAAAAGTGATCTCTAGTGTTCCGGAACAGAACCGTTATTTTAAAATCTTGAGAACCAGTTAATACCAATCTTTTTTGTTCCAAAAATATTCTTAACGTCGAGTATATAATTCCGTAATTCAGAGAAGTTATGATGCTAGTAATAGCCTAAACACATTCCAATTCACAGCATATAATGATGGTCAGTGCTTCAAGCCATGCCCCCTCCTTGTCCAGCCCTTTATCTTGCTCTCTACCCACCCGTGAAATTGCAGTCGCATCTATCTGTCTAGCATTTATCTGACCAATTAAACATGTAAACAACTAGCTTACCTGTTCCATAGCAGGCTGCTCTATCTGTGCTAATTATTTGGGTAAATGTAAAAACTATGTTGATTGTACAGGTATAAAAAAATTACGAAAAATTTACGAAAAGGAACGATATGAACTGTTTTTTGGGGGTTCGAACCGGTTCAGAACTTTATTATACTGGTCGGGAACACTGGAACGGAACGAAAAAAGTACAGGTTCTGTTCGGAACGGAATGATTGGAAAATCAGTTTGGTTCCAACCCCTGCATAAAATGACTCACTGTCTGATGAGATTTACATTAGCTGTAACATAATAACATGTTAACTGCTGACCCCGCTGAGAGGGGGGTTATGGGAACTGGTCAAGTCAACCCAGTGGTGCATTTCTTCTGGATCACACCACGCTGAGACATTCACCATGTGCACACGCATGACTTGTATGCAGCCTAGCAACCCTGTGTGTGTGTGTGTGTGTGTTGGTGTTGTGTGTGTTTGTTGTTGGTGTGTGTGTGTGTGTGTGTGTGTGTGTGTGCAGGAGCGCATGGCGTTAATATTAGGACCGGGTGTTGATTAAGTGACGCACGTCACCCCTTGTTTGGCACCCGTCCCGCCGCCCGTCAGAGCATATTCAGGCTGGTAGAACTTCTCAGCGCCTCCCTTGCTGTCTCGGCTAGCCGGGCCGCCACTCAACCATCCCCCTCCGGCAACACCACGGGTCCCCGGGCCGGAGCAGGTTTAGTGCTAATGAAGTCAAATTAATTTTAATGGAGGCCTGTATAGGCTGTGTCTGTGGTGCCAGCAGGGTAGCTGTTTTAATGCCAGCTAGGCCAGTCATCTGCTGTATAAGGGTTAGCTAGCCTAGCGCTCTGTTGTTTGTCAGAACCAGAGACGGACATGCAAATCAGGTTAGATTACATCAATGAATCCATTGTGGGTTACTACTTACTGGAGGAGTGATAAAAGTACAGTAGCATGGAGAGATGGATGGGGAGAGAAACGTTCTCGCCTAAAAGTTAGCGGAGAGGCCAGGTGAACCACATCGTTAAAGGAGGCCCCGTGAAAAAGGGAAAGAGCTGGCAAATGAACATGAGTGGCAGGCATCGTTAGTAACTGCTTCCCTTTGCGCCTCTAAATCCCCTATAAAGTTTTATGTAGACTTCTTTGATACAATAATGATTTTTTCTTGTAATCTTTTAAGCCCTGCACCTTTTCCCCTGTCTGCTGCAGATCAAAGGAAGCTGGTTTTGCGCAAAAGGTACTCAGTTGCTGGGTTTCTGCCTTAATTGAAGGCAGCTGGCCCTGTGTGTTTTGGTCCTGATCTTGGCGCTGCTCTCCAGGGTCTCTACTCTACTCCCTCTCTGCCTGCCAGCTCCCCAGATCACACACACACATACACCCACGAAAAGTTCCCATCCAAAGCCAAAAGTGACTTGGGGGGAGAGCAGGCTTGAGGTTTTGGCGTTCACCACCCTCCACAGGCATCTGGGTGTTTAGACAGAAAGAGACAGAAAGAGACAGAAAGAGAGAGATAGATAGAGACCACTACTGGACAGTCTGCTCTCCTCTCCTCCTGGTTGATTGTCATCATCCTCATTTGCGGAGTCTGGTGAGTCAGATCCTCCCCACAGGGTCACAGAGTCCAACAGAAGTTAGGGAAACAAAGTGTTGTTTGAGAAACCAGTGTGTAAACAGAGACAAAATATAGAGCAAAAAAAATATTTTCCCGATCAAACGTAAGCAAACAACATGAGGCTCAATGTGCTGCTTGGCTGACTGGCTTCTTTGTCTGTTAAGGGATTTCATGCTCTCCCAACACTCCTTTGTGAGCACCACGGGTCGGGTTGGTCTGATTTCCATTCATTGATGTGTTCCAGGACAAAAAGGACAATTTCTTCAGGGAAACATTATCCATGATGGCACAGATTACTAATAACAATGGAGAATTCTATATTTGTGTGTAATATAGAATATTGTGTATGTGAATAAAATGGCGTCGACAGATAGTCCTTAGGAAACTTTGCAGTATTCCGTTTTTTTATGTATTATTTCTTACATTGTTAGCCCAGAAAATCTTAAGTGTTATTGCATACAGCTGGATTCTTATTCCATTCCTAACTTAGATTTGTGTGTATTAGGTATTTGTTGTGGAATTGTTAGATATTACTTGTTAGATATGCTGCACTGTCGGAACTAGAAGCACAAGCATTTTGCTACACTCTCAATAACATCTGCTAACCATGTGTATGTGACCAATAAAATTCGATTTAATTTGATTTGTATGCCATTTGCAGGAAAGGAAAAATAAGTCCTGTTGCATTAGGGAAGTTTCTCTGGACAAGCCAACGTCTGGGACATAGCTCAGTCAAAGAGTTCTGAGCTCCTTACAACACAAGGTCTGCCTTCTATGTTCTAGCCAAAAGAAATGTGAAAGTAATTAGTGTCCACTGCTGTTTATTGAATAAAAAGGCACTTAGGGTGGAATTCCGACCCAAGTTAAGCATGTGTAAATGGAACGTAATTCCATTTTTATGCAAAGAAATGAAGGTGTGGCGGAGGTGTGTCTACAGATATGCCGTATTCTGACCATGACTTAATTCCCTCAGAATTCCACCACCTTTACGCGCAATGAAACAATGAACAACGTCGAGCAACCTGTCGGTTCCAAGTGGTACAACATCGACTTTCTTTTAACCTATATAAATAACACCATTATCGSCCTCCTGAGTGGTGCAGTGGTATAAGGCACTGCACCGAAGTGCTAGAGGCGTCACTACAGACCCGGATTCGATCCCAGGCTGTGTCACAGCTGGCCATGACCGGGAGACCCATGAGGCAGCACACAATCGTCCGGGTTAGGGGAGGGTTTGGCTGGCTGGGATTTTCTAGTCCCTTTGCACTCAAGTAACTCCTTGTGGTGGGCGCCGGCAAGCTGACTTCGGTTGCCAGATGGACAATGTTTCCTCCGACACATTGGTGTGGCTGGCTTCCGGGTTAAGTGAGCAGTGTGTCAGGAAGCAGTGCAGCTTGGCAAGGTCATGTTTCAGAGGACACATGGCTCTCGACCTTCACCTCTCCCGATTCCGTAGGGGAGTTGCAGCGATGGGACAAGACTGTAACTACCAATTGGGGAGAAGGGGAAGAAAAAAATATATACAAAAAATAACACCATTCTCCATGCACTGTAATTTACAACTTGATAAGAGCTATTGACATTATAACTTTGGATGAAAATTGGAGACCCAAGCTATAGGCTTCTGTAGCCATGCGCAAATAACAGTATAGCACCAAACCTACCAAGTTGATTTCTGATTTCTAGACTTTTCACTGTATTTTTTACAATTTGTGTCATGTTAAATATTAGCCACTATCGGTAGCCACCGTCAGTTATACCCACATACGTTTCGTACTGTCATTAAATTTAGTGTTCGTTTCCTTTCATTTTGCATCATTCCATTACATTATTAGTTTACCTTTCTTTCCTCTGTCACGTTAATGTGGTTGTTCCTGAAGATCGCTAGCAATAGAATATTAGGCTAAGGTATTACAAGTTATGCAATCATTTGGAACATGTAACCTATTTGAATCATTATGGAACGCAGACCATACTTAGCAGTTTAGACCTGGAGCGTGTCAACACAGTTCCATGATTGGTGAGGATTGTACACTTTTCTCACCTTCCAATATTTAATGGATTGAACAATTGATTATGGCAACCTTAGGATGAATCAAACCACTATTTTTATTCACCAATATATTTAGTGCGTAAAGAAAATCTGTTGGCCAGCAAGTGGGAGGGTTTTCAGCGGTTTAATTCAAATGTATTGAACGAGTGCAAGGGAACCACACCTGCAAAGCCCGTTGCGCACCTATATAAGGTAAGTCTGAATACCAACTACTGAGAAGTGCGTAGGAAAAGCATACATTTCCTAGGTATGGCACTTAGCAATATGTTTAAGCAGAACCAGAAACACTCAAATCTAACACACAAAACATTTTTTTTTCTGCCGAGAGGACATCTGCTACCAATATGGACAAAATGTGTATTTTATTACTGATGTGGAAAATGTTTTATAGTACTTGGCTTGTTATTCAAACACAGGCCTTTAAGAAAACAATGGATGGGCTGCCATGATGGCTGCTTGGACTGGATAATGGAAGTCAGTTTCGCAGTATGTGTGAGGTTACCTGAGTTTCAAACACACATCTCCGTCAACACATTACAAAATGAGAATATATWTTTTTTTAATTAAATAAAACCTGCACAGCTATGCTATTTGGTTTTAGAGGTGAACCAGCTGTATCACTAGGAGATGGAACAGAGAGGATTTATTTTTATCGACAATTCCACTTCCAATTCTATTAGAGTACAGGGCATTGGTTCTGAGATAGGAAATTGGTATTTGAAGAACCCCATCCAAAAGTGGAGCAGGTGAGGGTGGTGAACATGAGATCAAGTACGCAGCAAAACTTGAAGTTCGTCCAGGCAAGAACAATTTCCACAATGACTATGATCATAAGCTGTCTCTCTACTGCACCAGAGCATGGACACGCTGTTCTGATAAGGTTAGAAGTAGGGCCTACTCTGTGGTTGGAAAAATGGAGAGAGTGGAGTTGTTTTATCAATCACAGGTTTCTGTTTACATGAATTATGTTCATGTCAAAGTAACCTTTAGAAAGGAATCCAGTGTAGCTTATTCAGCCAATGGAATGGGTGCCATAGCATGGTTAGTGACGTCATTGCTATGTTACTGTCACTGCTTTTACTGTGATCCATATTGCTAATGAAGGTTTTGCTGATGTCAGTTGGCTGTTTCGGTACGCCTGGCTCTGCAGGGGTCTGAAGCAACCCTCTGTCATCACCCACCTTCTCAACACACCACAGGGTTGTATATGCTCAATTTGCGCGCCATCTACACCCCACCCCTACTCGTCAAATTATATCCTGTCTGAAATTATACCCTGTCTGAAAGTGTTCATACAGAAAATGTCAGACAATTAGCCAAATCGTCCTGGAAAGGTCTAAGCAGGTACACTTCAGTATTATGCAGAGCACTTACTCTTAAAACGATACAATTCCTCTCTAAATGAGCCACTTAGGAGACCTCGACTTATATTCAAATTCAGTCAGAAAGAAGAAGAATGAACTGTGCTCTAAAATCACCACATAGTTGTGATGCACTAAATGTACAACAGATGTATTTCTTGACAACCAGAAAAAACACACAGGCTTAATCTGGAGAAACTAGAGAAGAGGGAACATTGCAAGCAGCCCAATATAAATGAAACAGAAGAGTGTTTCCAGACCAGTGTAATTGCTACAGGAGTAACATCATGATGCCAGCTGATGAAAACACAGCCTTTCCAGCGTCAGACATGGCTCATCACAGAGGAAGAGACAAAGGCAGAGAGGAGAGACGAAAAATGACATCTCCAAATTAAAGCCTATGTTGCTGGTGTCAGTTATAATTTGGAGCTGCCTTTGGGGACTGGAATTAAACCAGTCAGCTCTGGTCTGATCTCATTCGTCCTCCATTTTGAATCTGCTCAGAAGAATCCCGAGCTGGAGGGAATATTGCTGGCAAATTGGTTTTAAATTAAAGGTGGCAAGGCATTCTGCTTCCTCAGCTCTTTCCCAGGTGCACTTAATCTAATTTCATTAAGGAGATGAGGACGGATGATCACTTGTGTCGAAACATTAAGTCGGTCAATTTTTTCCCACATGAAAAACTATTAGGGCTGTCAGCGACCTGGTGGGTGGGCTGTTTGTTATTGAATATGAGGAGTCTGGGAGAGAACCTGGGCCTCACAGGGATTGTGGGATGGAGGGGGGCATGGATGAGGAATGGGCCAGAGGCAGATACATTTTATACTCATTTTTCTTCCTGTTACACGACAGAAAGAGAGGGGAGAAAGCAACACAGAGCCAGTGATAGGAGAGAGAGAGAGAGAGCGAGCAAGATTGACAACAATATGACAAAATTGCCTGTGAGGGAAAAGAGATAATAAAACTAAAAGAGAGAGAGAGCGAGAGAGAGGAATAGAGAGAGTAAGAGAGAAGAAGGAGGTGAACTGTGGGTGATGTAACACTGTGTTCTATATTTCCATAGACACGGCGCTCCGTATGTAGGTGCATGTTACCTTTAGCAGACACACTCGTCAGATACATCACCTAAGAGGATACTACCTGACGAATCATTACTGATAAGCTCTCAGAAACGCTCCGTCTTTGTGATACACCATTCATTCCCCATGCCGGGAGATAAGAGTGGGAGGAATTAATGTGTCAATCAAGTCAGAGCTTTGCTGTCCTGTCAAGCAAGTATTGAAACCATTAAAGAGCTGTAGCAGAGATATGGTAATGGTCCCCTGGGAGGGAGGAGGGAGGGAGACAGATACAGTTACTGCTGAATGAATGCCTGCCTGCCTGCCTGCCAAATAGAACCAAATGGAATTAGATGATCTGTGTGTCCACACTGGGCGAACGAGCATGAGACCATAGCTGCCATGACAGGGCAAGCCAGCCACTGTGTTAGCTACGACTGGTAAAGAGAAGTAGCAAATTAGAGGCTAATGCTAGCATTCCAGACATGGAGAGGAGAGACAGAAAGCCATGGTTGTATTTGCAGAAGCTAAAGAACACAGAGGAAATTGGAGGAGCAGCAGCGCAGACAGGCGAGCTCAGCAGAATAGCGATAGGATGACACTTAGGGCAGTTCTTGAAAATGGAGGAGGACAAATTCCCTATTTTTATCTTCCTCTTGAATGAAAGAAAATGACCATCTTCACTTCAAGTAGCTTAAACGCACACATGTCAAAAGTTGTACATTTTGGCTCTTTGACAAACTGTGGGTGGAGCTGGGAAGGTAGAAAAAGGGGTGTGGGAAGGTAACCATTCACCACTCACAGGTGCTTCCAGTTTTCACAACAAGATATGCTAGTGCTCAAGTAATAGTCTGTTAAAGATACAGTATAAACAATGCTAATACATACCAGTTTGTTTGAATCATACCACACAATGTCCAAATAGATACATGGAATTTAAATGTATATGAAACATGTATGGTGTTATAAAATGGGTTACAAGAACAATAATTTCATAATGTAGTCTTATTTTAGTTGGAAAAGCTGTCCTGTGGTGTTAGATATGCAATAACTTAAGATGGCAACATATGCTGAATTTTAAAGTTCATTTTTAAAAACCCTCAACATCATACATTCGGTAGAATTGGCCCTTCTGGTTCAGTTTAGTCACTGAATCATTTCCTTTATAGAAAACATCAGTAACATTGAGGAACAGATTTTAGTGTGAAACAGGCTAATGGGTAACATGCTTTGTATGAACTGCTTGGCTTTCATAAATAATGTTTAATCATTAGAGTCACAGAGACTCATTTGACCATGATATAATGTAATGGGCCACTCATTTCCTCTAAGAAGCCTGTGACAGTACAGCAGGGTTTGTTTACACACAGGCCCCTTTGTTGTGGTGTTCTTGGGGTTATTCAGGGTCAAGGCTACTATTTCTGACTTTGAATACTTCTCATTGTCAAACATCATGTTCAGATAATGGAGGAAAATCACACGTCTTTAAATGGCATCTAGGCTCCGTGGAGGAAATACTAGCCATAGGAAAACAATCTGAGTGGGACTGGGATTGCATGTATTTCTGGGGCAGGCAAAGCCAGGCAGGTGAATCTACATAAACATCCCTACTGACAACATAGGACTCAAGTAGAGATTACCTAGCAATCTCAAGAAAACACACACTGAATACATTTGGAATACATCTGCAGTCTTATCTGCTGTGTGTTTGAATATGATGGTTTTACGAAGTGTCCATATCTAGCCAGGCTGGCCTGTGGTAACATACATCATGCTGGCTACCAGACAGTTGTATTCAAATACAATAAATGTAACTGAGTGCACACAACGGACACACCTGCAAGCAATATTCTAATTGATGTAATCTGTTCAAACCTGACAATGCGGACATTCAGGTGGCTGCTGGTCTGATGTGAAAGAAAGCAGCCATTGTTTTGCTGTTACAGTTAACATGACGCAAATTAAACAGCACAGGTATTCTAAGTTTGGCCAATTACAAATGACAGTGTTTGTTTTCCCCTCATGAAAACCAATTTTACACTGGTGATTTTACTCGACTGATTGCTTGTCAAGATTTCTTCCACATCTCTCTGACTCCCATCATGCAATTTTCTCTGGATGATTTAGCCACTCTGTCTTCCTGATGAAGGTAATAGTCCTCTCCATTTCCTGGATCTATAAGTGGTCAGTTTACCAAGGCTGAGGAGCCTTACCCAAACACAGACTTTCTTTTTTAGCTCATGTAATGAACATGAAAGACATGGTTCCCTTTCAGAGAGTAGTACTTTAGGAATTCACAACGGCCTCATTGTGATGGGCGTAAGCTCTGTCTGGTTTCTATGGACGGTGGCACATTTTTCACAGGCCCCATGGACAGACGGCCTGGTAAAAGTTAACCACCGCCAGTCAAACCCAAGACTGCTGCACTTATATGAACCAACCACACCCCATTCCCTATGCTTTCACTAAATACAACAAAAATATATTCTGATGGATTAGCCTTGAGAGAGAGAGACAGACTTGCTTTGGCAATGTTAACATATGTTTCCCATGTCAATAAAGCCCCTTGAATTGAGAGAGAGAGAAAACACACAGAATCTGCTGCAATTCAGCAATTGCTTTCACATGTTGTGAACAACACATACGTAGTTAATGCAATCCACCGGCATAAACTATATGACATTCCTATTTCGCATGCAGCAAATTAGCAATGAACGTTCCATGTGGCAGGTGCAGGGATAGGAGGTGGGGTATGGACATAGAACAGCAGGGAGGGAGGGTGGACGGGTTTACCTGAGGATACGGAGAGGGGATATTCTGTCTGTAGGGTAGTTCCTCCCCTTCCCCCTTCTCCCCCTCCTCCCAACATAGTGATGCCAGGGAGCTGTATGGAAACTGACAGGTCCTGAAAACCCCCCTTCCTGTCATGTCAAACTGACGGGCGAGAGAGAGGCTCCCCCTTCTCTTCCCTGACTCACTCACTCACTTTTTGTTTCAATGAAGAGATAAAAGCCTATTTACTTGCCAAAGCTACAGTTAATGCAAATGATGCTGCTGCTATCAATGTATTATTTATAGGGTGAGCAGAGCCGCAGACATTTCCACAGAACTGGGAGCTAAGCTTACAGGAGATTAGACATGCTATCTCATTCATTTACCAGGGGGTAATTGCTAAACTGCGGGGGAATTAAGATGTGTGAGGCTCCCATTGGTGGTTCATGGTGGATTGGCTGGTGGTGCTGGTAGCAGCCATAGATGAAGGAGCCAGCCACCCCATAAGACTTAGATAAACAAGTGTTCAGTTGTGAAATTGGTATTACTACAAATACTCTATAGACACTCACCAACAGCTGTCAAACAGACTGACAGATGATGTATAACTGATGGCAACTTGGAAATCTGCCATTTAACAACATAAAGACTGTGATACAAGTTGCAATGCTATCACAAGGATATTAGGGACAGCAGTAGTGTATTTTCATGCATTAAATTAATTTGAATATGATGTTCAAACCTACATAAAAGTGTGATATACAGTGCATTGAGAAAGTATTCAGACCCCTTGAATTTTTACAGCATTATTCTAAAATAGATTAAATAAATAAAAATCCTCATCAATCTACGCACGATACACCATAATCACAAAGTGAAAGCAGTTATTTATTTATTTTTTGCACATGTATTATAAGAAAAAACTTAAATACCTTATTTATATAAGTATTCAGACCCTTTGCTCAGGACCTCGAAATTGAGCTCAGGTGCATCCTGTTTCCATTGATCATCCTTGAGATGTTTCTACAACTTGATTGGAGTCCACCTGTGGTAAATTCAATTGATTGGACATGATTTGGAAAGGCAGACACCTGTCTATATAAGGTCCCACAGTTGACAGTTGACATGAGAAACAAGATTCTCTGGTCTGATGAAACCAAGATTGAACTCTTTGGCCTGAAAGCTAAGCGTCACATCTGGAGGAAACCTGGCACCATCCCTATGGTGAAGCATGGTGGTGGCAGCATCATGCTGTGGGGATGTTTTTCAGCGGCAAGAACTGGGAGACTAGTCAGGATCGAGGGAAAGATGAACGGAGCAAAGTACAGAGAGATCCTCGATAAAAACCTTCTCCAGAGCGCTCAGGACCTCAGACTGAGTCGAAGGTTCACCTTCCAACAGGTACAACGACCCTAAGTACACAGCCAAGACAACACAGGAGTGGCTTCGGGACATATCTCTGAATGTTCTTGTGGTCCAGCCAGAGCCAGGACTTGATCCCGATTGAAAATCTCTGGAGAGACCTGAAAATAGCTGTGCAGCAATGCTTCCCATCCAACCTGACAGAGCTTGAGAGGATCTGCAGAGAAGAATGGGAGAAACTCCGCAAATTCAGGTGTGCCAAGCTTGTAACATCATACCCTAGAAGACTCTTGGCTTTAATCACTGCCAAAGGGGCTTCAACAAAGTACTGAGTAAAGACTGAATACTTGTAAATGTGATATTTCCCCTTTTTTTTTTTTGCTTTGTTATTATGGGGTATTGTGTGTAGATTGATGAGAAAAAAATATCTAATCCATTCTAGAATACGGCTGTAACGTAAAACAACGTGAACAAAGTCAAGGGGTCTGAATACTTTCCGAATGCACTGTATGCGATTTATGATCTATATTCTAAAAGCAGGTTCTTCTCTGCATCACATTGTTGTACTGTATGTAAAATGTGATATATGTTGTGTACAGGCTGAAGGTGTCATTAACAGGTTTAAGGAGTTGAAAAGACGCAACATTCTCTTACACCTATAAAAGCAGTGTTATCATTTGCGTTGTGAAAAACGAACAGTGCAAATATATACCTTACTGAGCTGTGTTCCTTGTCAGTTTCTTTCTTACTCATCCTCATCTAGTAGTCTGTTATTCTCCTCCTTCCTTTAACCGAAGGCTGTTTCTTCTTCTTCAGTCAGGAACCCAACATTTGTTATTCACAACTCCTCACGTACACGTCATGTGGTGGGGAAAATAAACAGAAAAAAGTCTTACCTTGTCATCAACGTCACTCTCGCTGTCACACTACAAGGGAAGAGAAAGGGAAACATAAGGAATTATTCATTTTATCCCCCCTTCCCCAACCACCATCACCAACAAACTCATAATCAGTGCATATGTTCTTTTTATGTGACTTCTTGTTCAGTGACAGCTTTCAACACAAACAAGGGAAGATGAAGGGAGAGAAAGTGTGGCGTTTGAGAGAGTTTTCAAGGTTTAAAAGCAGTACACAATACAATACAATAACGATACTCTGGAGTTTTCTGTGCAAATACAATGGTTTACAAAAGGTTGAAAAAAAAACAGAAGAATAATAAGCAGTGTTGTAGAGTGAAGGTTTTTCATTCAACAGAAACTTGTCCATTATTATTTGGATTATGATGTGAATTTATCATTTGCGCTTTCCACACATCATTAGATCATAATATCCTATAAACTACATTTTTCATTAGTATGTTAACATTAATGCATTTCAAGTCTAATTGTGAAAAGGACTACAAGTTTTAAAATGCAAATGTGCAATTATGGAATAGTATACTGCATATGGTTTATACAGATGTAGTATATATGTAGTATACTGTATATAGAATATACTGATGTAGCCTACAGGTATGGATCTTAATTAGATCAGTATTGTTACACCAAAATAATCCTGCAGCAACAGGATTTGAATGTTTAGTCCATAATGTTGTTTGATCAGTGGTTAGGCTACATGATCAGAATTAGGCTACATGAAAAGTGCAATATTGTTAATATAACCGTGTGTTAGTATGGGTTTTCAGTGAATTTATGTAAATTATGAAGCTCATCTCCATTTCCTAATGTGCAGGAAAATTCTCATCACCAAAAGTGATCAAACTAAGATTCTAATTCTGTAGAATGCCACAACCTCTATAGCCACCTGTGTCCTGCATGACTAGCATTCCTTTACAAGGCACACAAGCTCTTCTCTCATTTCTTCTCTACTTCCGTTTCTCACGTTCATTAGGTGTTTAAAGTGAATAAATGTTCCTCCAGGCCGCCCCTCTCACACTACAATGGGAAGTGAAGTTGTGGAAATAGGAGTGGACCGGTTGGTGAGACCTCCTGGACCTCACAGTGGGGGAGCCAGGGAGAAAAGAGAAAAGCTATTCACGCAAAGAGCCATAGAGAAGAGAAGAAGAGAAGGCCCCCTGAAAAACACTGCCTGCCTGGCTTCAATCTGTCAATTAAGTTTCTGTGGCAACATATTTAAGTGCCCCTCTTTATTTGGTTTAAATGCTTTTCAGAGCTCCGGCACAAAGGGAGACGTTGGGTCAAAGGAGACACAGTGGTCCATTGTGTTGTAGCATGGTGGGTCTAAATGTAGAATTAAGTAACGCGGAGCAATCAGCACTACAGTCCAGACCTGGATTCAAATACTATTCAAAAGCTATCAAAAACGGTTAGCGTTTGCTTTAGCCTGCGTGGAGTGCTAGATTGGTGCGTTTGCACTTTTGTGACGGCTCTATTGGTTCTATTGCCCCTGGCAAACTCAATCAAGCCCAGCTTAATTTTTTGACATAATTTCAAATAGTATTTGAACCCAGGTATGCTACCGCCCAGAGGCCAAGATCTCTCCAGAGAGCTACACTCCTGCCCTTAAATCATCTCATTCAGAAGACTTCTCCTGACTGGGGACAGAGGTAAGTCAAGAGATTCTGTGGCTCAACATGACATGAGTGACTGTGTGTGTGTGTGTGTGGTTGTTATATCTGTCTATATAACATCTTAAGGCCATGGTGAAGTCCTAAACTCCCATACTGAACCATTCTTACAGGAGAAGGGGAGCTGAGACATTTAAACTGGAGGTCAGGTCGATAAAAAAGAGGGAACATAATTATTAATGCATTGATTTCCTTTCTAGAACTAATCAAAGTCGTTGATGCTATTCAGAGGCAGTGAGTGAAAGAGAGAGAGTGAGAGAAAGAGAAAGAGAGACATCTTAAGGCCATGGTGAAGTCCTAAACTCCCATACTGAACCATTCTTACAGGAGAAGGGGAGCTGAGACATTTAAACTGGAGGTCAGGTCGATAAAAAAGAGGGAACATAATTATTAATGCATTGATTTCCTTTCTAGAACTAATCAAAGTCGTTGATGCTATTCAGAGGCAGTGAGTGAAAGAGAGAGAGTGAGAGAAAGAGAAAGAGAGATTGAGAGAGAGAAAGAGAAAGAGAGAGATTCAGAGAGAGAAAGAGAGATTCAGAGAGAGAAAGAGAAAGAGAGAGAAAGAGAGAGAGATTCAGAGAGAGAAAGAGAGATTCAGAGAGAGAAGGAGACAGAGAGATTCAGAGAGATTCAGAGAGATTCAGAGAAAGAGAGATTCAGAGAGAGAAAGAGAAAGAGAGAGAAAGAGAGAGATTCAGAGAAAGAGATTCAGAGAGAGAGAGAAACAGAAACAGAAAGAGAGGGAAAGATAGGATAATCAAAAGGCCTTGACATTATAATGTCTTTTTACAACACAAAGCCTACGCGAATGTTCCATTGTGTATAATCAATTACGTGTGTATGCACGTGTCTATGTATGTACGCGTGCATGTGCATGCGTGTGAGAGTCAGTTCAGGAATAGAGAAAAAAAAACATCCTGTTTGCTGCATGTCCCTTAATTCTCTGGGGAATGTTTACAAACCATAATTCCAGGGCTTTACTTGTCAAAATGCATTCATTAAAGGTACAGGGCATTACAGAACTGCAAGTGGCTTAGGCCCCCTGTCAATCCCTTTCCCATTCAGCGCCGGGGGTTCTCAGCAAATTGATTGTCACATATTTCTACCTAGATGAGCCTGTTACTGGCTCAACACAACCTGTAATGAAGCAACATTTGTCTTTCTCTTACCACTCAGTCATTTTTAAAACAAAAAACACCAGCCTTTCTCCTTGCTTGATTTTCCTGTTGACAATGAGCCTGGAAGTAAATAGATCCTGGTTTGAGATGATACCCAGGGACCTGGGAGAAATGTGTTCTTAGTGTGCACCACAACAGCCGGGCGCCTCACACAGTAATGCTAGTTCCCACTGTTATTGTTGGAGCCGAGCTAAAAACCTGCATTGGCAATGGAGATGAACAGAATAGGAGGATTCTGTCTACAGCTGAAATCCCCAAGCGCAGACCTGCAGGATGGTCTCACTGAGGATGAGAATGTAGAGGAGAGGATGAGGAGGCCACAGAGGACTAGATAGTAGGAGAAGGATAAGGAGGAAAATAATAACAAAATAGCAAAGCAGAGCTCTCATCCCCCCACAGCCAACCCGTTAAGAAACATCTCCTGCAGCAGACTGGAAAGGATGGAGTTGCCCTTATGGATAAAAACACATGAATTTCACATGTGAACACATGAATGGTTCCAAAAACACGTGATCTAATGTGAAGTTAATGTGATAACATGTGGCAATGTTTAAAGCAACATGTGATAACATGATGCACATGAAAACATGTGAACTGTTCCAAAAACACTTGTTTTCACATGATTTCGCATGTGAGAGTTCATGTGAAATCATGTGATTTTTCTGGAAAGGTGTTCTCACTTGGGTAGGAGAGGCAAGTGAAAAGTGAGAACAAAACACTAAAAAGATAGAGGAGATGGAGGGGGTCTGTCAGGGAGGTGTTTGGCTAGCATGGCTCCAGGCTATTACTACATAGTATTATATGCCTTTGCGGAGTCTACACTGAGTGTACAAAACATTAAGAACACCTGCCTTTTCCATGACATAGTCTGACCAGGTGAATCCAGGCAAAAGCTGTGATCCCTTATTGATGTCACCTGTTAAATCCAATTCAATCAGCGTAGATGAAGGGGAGGAGATGGGTTTAAGAAGGATTGTTAAGCCTTGAGACACATGGTTTAAGTATCATGGTTTGTGTACGTGTACCATTCAAAGGGTGAAGTGCCTTTGAACGGGGTATGGTAGTATGTGCCAGGCTCACAGGTATGTGTCAAGAACTGCAACACTGCTGGGTTTTTCACGCTTAACAGTTTCCAGTGTGTATCAAGAATGGTTCACCACCCAAAGGACATCCAGCCAACTTGACACAACTGTGGGACAAGAGACACCTGTCTGATTCACGCCTGTCTGAGTGGACTAATCCATTGTGAAGGCCGCGGGGATGGCACACAAGCATCACCAGTAGTACATTTACCATTAATTACCATTATTTGTCATCTACAATGTTTGTTTGGTTACGGTAATTTCTGTTAATGCATTCAATATATTGTTATAACAGTCTTACCGTTGTCATTGTAGGAGTCGAAACAAAAATCTAGGCTACACAAAAAGCGTTGGTTTATTTCATTCCATTCACGAGTTGTCAACTTATTCATTGTTTTTTGTTTGGAGCGCTCCTGTCAATCCTGAGTAAGGACACACACCTGATTACGCATATAACTAGGCCTAGACTACCTGGCCTATGCGCAAATGTAGGATTAAATCTGATACTATTTCTGAATGTCTTAACTCACTGTGGAGCTTCTCAAAGCAAGCAAACAAAGTCTGTTTTTACATCCATTGAGAATGACAATAGTTCCTCAACGTAGCCCATTTAAAACATCTTTCCAGCTCTCTCCCTTTTGATAACCACTCAGCTTGAAATCTGAAAAAATKTCATGCTCTAATCCTGTGGAAATGTCATAAAAAAGGCCTTCCTGATTACTTCTTATGCCTTGCGCAAATACCCTGCAGCTGTGTCTGTCTGTCTGTCCGTCCGTCCGGAACTCACTGGCCCAGGAAACTCAAGTTAATAGTTGATACAATGTTTCAAGTTCCTTGCAGACAGGCTACTGTATGTATAGCCAATGTGATTGATAGGATATTTATTTTTATCAGGATATTTTCTACCTGCGGGCTGCAATGTTATTATTTGTTGTGTAGGCTATTTTTACATATTGGCAATATAAGTTACTTTTAGATTTGTATCATTTTCATTTAGATAGAAGGTTGATTAACCTACCATTTCTACTGATCTGCGTGCCAGTTACGATTTACATATGCACATTTTCATGGAACAGTTTTATTTAATTTATAATAAATTCTTCATATTTCAAAATCAATGTTATGTGGTTAACTTGACACTCCAAATGGAAAAGGTTGCCGACCGCTGGTGTGGCCTATTACCGGCAACTTCTGGAGCATAATGTCGGAATCTGTAAAGGCCAGCAGCAGCAGGCAGCGGGAGGAGGTGGTTCGGGTCGGGAACAGTTCTTTTTTTCTGGTTAGGCTATATTGATCTCTGTCTCCCTCCWTAGTAATTTGTGTGTCATACTTTTTAATTGCAGTACTTAAAGCATCAGGCAAAGTACTGTAGCCTACATATAATTGATTTTATTCAAACAAAGGGTGTGTTTATATATGGAAAAATACACATTTTAAAGAACAGACGACTCTCGGCCAACCAAGATTTTTTTTTGTCGGGGACAGCCCTAATTGGGCCAATGCCATCCTGTACAATATGGTTGTAAAGTGGCTGGGTAGAGCAGCACTCGCCCATTCCCTCACTGTTGAACTGAGAGAACATCCTCTGTACTGTAGTAGCCAGCTAGGGCTAAGCGAGAAGAGGGAACACATTAGCCAAATGGTGAAAATGCAAAACCACAAACACACCAACAGCATGATGGCAGGCTGGACCAGTCAGAGGGGACATTGTTAAAAGCCGAGAGATATGTTGCTCACAAAGTTCCCTGACAGGAGCAAGGCCCCGGTAGGTTTGCCCTCTCATGGATATTCAAAAACAACCCCCATCCAACAAAAAAAAAAGAGAGAAGAGAGAGAATACCTGGCTACCGGTTCGGAGGCAGGCAGAGTGAGCAGCAACATCTGCACCTGGAAACTGCATGTAACCAGGGACTAGCTTCACGGGATGGTTCAGTCTCTCTGCCCCCCTACCCCTTCCTCACCCCCAGCCTCCCCATCCCTCTCCTCTCCTCCACACCTCAAACGCATGGTTTTGACATTTACGCAGCTTTCAACACGTTGGGAGCGGGAGATTTATTCAGACAGAGAAACAGCAGTCCAGACTGGGTCTCAGTGCTAGGCTAGCCCCATGACAACCTCATATCTCAGACCTGGAATGAAGCAGCAGGGCTGAGGACGAGACAGGAGACAGGGGTGGAACCAACCGGATGATTCTTCCTGACATTTTTCTGGCAGATTTTGTAATAGACGTGTGTGGGGGGAAGACAATAAGAGTTGCGCATCCCRGAGCACATTAAAAACGACTGCCCAAATTAATCACACAGTTCCACCTGTCACATTCTGAAGAGACTTGCAATGAATTTGCCTTGGAACGAGAGGGAGAAACTTGCCCGGCGACATAAATACTGGCACAGCATCAATGTCTGCTGGGGGCTGTCTGCCTGAATACTGATTGGGGCCACCCTGGCTGTGAGATATCCACAAGGAAGCAAAACAAGAACGGAGGCTTGTAGTGCATAAATTCCACTGTCAGCTTTCTCTCCAAAAATGTAACTGTGAGGTTATACTGAAACTATCAATATTTGTGCCTCAGCCAAACAAAAATAGTCTCAGAGATACATAACCACCCACAGATTATGATAAGACCTCATATTCACTGTTGAAAAGCCAAAAGGGTGAGACAGTTGGGCATCTTCATGTTGTCAGAGAGAATGGTCTAAATCCAGGGCYAGTTCTCCTCAGACAGTGTCTTAAATGGCCATTTTGGTTTATTATTGGAGGGCGTGGTGAAAAGCACAGACTCAATACTGTTTGAGATCTCAGAGGCACTCTGTGTTGGCCTAATGGCTCATCCAGATACATTGGGATTCAATGGTAGCTTTACGCATGAAACAGCCACAATTTCCTCCACCTCAATTTCCCTCCTGTGGCTCCGGAGATGAGGTGTGTGATATTATGTGCGTCCCAAATGCCACTATATTCCCTTAATAGTGCATTACTTTTAACCCTGGTCAAAAGTATTGCACTATAAAGGGAATTGGGTGTCATTTAGATGCAGATATTGTCCCTGCTGGGGTACCCTGCCTCTGCCACCGCTCCTAGTGCCCCAGGACGCCAACCACCAGGCATGTTGTTAGCAGCAGCCCAGGAGGTCTCCATGGCATCACAGAGCATCACAGAGCATGTTAAGCACTTCTTCCTACAGGATTCAGACATCCATAATTCATGTAGGTGATGCTTCTTGCATGCCCCTCTTAGTCTCAACATGATGATGAGTCATCATAGAGACTGGGGGTCGAGAGGACGCCGAGATTATTCTGATTACATAACAAACAAGGGGAAAATGCACCAAATAAACCTCTCTTCTGGGCGCGCTACGGAAGAGCACACAATGCGTTGAGTTGCAGTAAACCAAGGCTGGAGCAAACAAAACATTTAGATTTTTCAATAGAAAGGAAGAGAGAGGCCAGTGGTTATGTTTTCCCACTGTAAATAGTCTACCAGCACCACAGGGTTCATGGTCTCTAACACTGGGCTTCTACCCTTTACACAACTCGACTAACATTGTCACCACTGTTCAACCTTCTCAACCTTTGAGAAGAGAAAAAAWATATATATAAGGTAGTTCCTCTTGACCCTTCCTGGCACCTGCATGTGAGTGCACCACCAGACACTCTGATTTGATCAAAGGCTCAGATCTATACAGCCATTTGACCCTTGACCTTGCCTGGGGGCTGCATGGGAAGTCAGGTGATTACCAGGGGTCAGACCAAGGGCTGGGGATTAGGGAGGTATTGATCCAGCTGAAGATGGAGGCTCGGAGAGAAAAGCTCTGCAGGCGGAAATGATATCGACCATGAAAAGAAGAGGCCCCGGCTCTGATGTAAAACTATATTTGAGCTGGGGACCTCTGATATGGCTGTACAAGCAGAGAGCTGAGCCCAGAGAGAGAGAGTAAAGCGTATAGGAAAGAGATAGGGCTCTTTTCTTTACATTAGACAAGACACTGTGGTTCTTTGGGAGGACCTGAGGAGCTGACATTCTATAGAGAGCTGGAGCACGGAGCCATGTAAATCATCCAGAGAACAATATAAAGATGAAGGATCTTAATTTGATCACTGTGTTGCAGGAGAACGTTCCTGCAATGCAGGACATTTAAAACTTGTAGTGTATTTGAGGTTTAAAAAGGCTTCTGAAGTTCTTAATTTCCACTATTAAATTTCAGACTTGATTTTCCCTTATGAAAAATGTATTAACCCCTACAAAAATGTCCATTAATTATAATCCACATTTACTTTTTCCACATTTTGTTACTCATCAATCTATACACAATACCCGGGCACTGGCAGGGCGCCACTGCTCTGACATGTACTGTCAACTGTGGGACCTTATATAGACAGGTGTGTGTCTCTCCAAATCATGTCCAATCAATTGAATATATCACAGGTGGACTGCAATCAAGTTGTAGAAACATCTCAAGGATGATCAATAGAAACAGAATGCACCTGAGCTCAATTTTGAGTCTCACAGCAAAGGGTCTGAATACTTATGTAGATAAGGTATGTCTGTTTATTTTTAATACATTTGCAAACATTTCTAAAAACTGTTTTTGCTTTGTCATTATAAGGTATTGATGAGGCAAATTTTTTATTTAATACATTTCAGAATAAGGCTATAAAGTAACAAAATGTGGAAAAAGTCAAGGGGTCTGAATACTTTCCGAATGCACTGTATATCATCCACGCAACTTTACATGTTGCGTTTATATATTTTTTCAGTATAATAATTCACATTTCTTGTTGCTGCAGGATTATTTTAATTTGCTGCTCAAATTAAGATCCTACTTCTGTAGGCCAATCCTGCCAGGCCAAGCACGGCTTTACAAAACCCAGACCACGTGTAAACAGCCTCCATCAGGGACCGCTAGCCCAACGGTCGAATCCAGAGAGTCCCTCTCTAAATTAAAGGACTGCCCTGTGCCTTCCAACTAGAAATCCCTCAGCCTTTGCTTTCACTACTCGCTAGGGGATGGGGGCTGAGGGGGTGTTGGCAGGCTCTCACAATAGTCTGGCTCTGGCAGGGAGAGGAGGGGAGCAGAATCTAATGGGACTGATAGGAGAGATGGGGGAGCATTTATTCATGAGGAAAAAACAAGCGGACAAAAAGCCAGCAGCAAAGGTACTGGGAATACACAACGGTATTATGCATACGCTACAGCCCTAGGAGAGAGGGAGAAAATGGAGGTGGAAGAGAGAATTGGAATAATACAGAGAGAGAGCGAGGCGAGATAGAGAAAGCGAAAAGTACTGATTTACGGCGTCATTTTAGCAACTCATCTTTCATATGGCCCCCTTGGCTTCCTGTTTTCTCCCCTGACTGTCTCCTCTCTTCTCTCCCCTCACAGTTTCCAGAGAACACCACAACCACCACAACCAGCAAGCACCTCCCCCATCAGAGACACCCACACAACACCACCCTCCTCTGTTTTAATACAGCTCCTGCCCCACCCTCGTCTGTTTTGATACGGCTCCTGGCCCCACACCTCCTCTGTTTTAATACAGCTCCTGCCCCCACCTCGTCTGTTTTGATACGGCTCCTGGCCCACACCCTCCTCTGTTTTAATACAGCTCCTGCCCCCACCTCGTCTGTTTTGATACCGGCTCCTGGCCCAACCCTCTCCTCTGTTTTAATACAGCTCCTGCCCCCTCCGTCTGTTTTGATACGGCTCCCTGGCCCCCACCCTCCTCTGTTTTATATACAGCTCCTGCCCCCACCCTCGTCTGTTTTGATACGGCTCCTGGCCCCCACCCCACCCCACCCTCCTCTGTTTTGATACAGCTCCTGCCCCCCACCCCACCGCAGAGCAGAGCTACAGCGGCAGACAGCATTGGAAATTTAAGTCGGGTTTAGGAGAAATTAGCAGAGGAAGGAAGGAAATGGGATGTTGACTTGAACTGGCCCCGAGGGCAGCTGAGAGTCTCCCTGCTCTGCACGGCGTGGCACGGGCTCCACTGGCTGCCTGACAGTTTGATGGAGCGAGTGGAGGCTTCCCTGAGGCCTGCGCCAACGTCTCTCACACTGATGTAGCTCAGTGAGGAACAGATTGAGCCTCTGGGCATTGCTCTGTACAGTTTCTCTCTCCCTCTCCGTCCTTCCCTCCCTCCCTCTCTCTCGCTCTCTCTTTCTTTCTCGACCCCTCCCTCACAGAAAGAGCGAAAGGGGGAGAGAGATAAGGCTTCCCCTTCCCTGTAGCTTTTGTTCTCTCGGACAGCATTGTGATGAGTACTACAGATGCCGTTTATTGACTTCTAGCCTATGCAAAGGGATAGGGAGGGAGAGAGGGAGAGAGATTGAGGGGGAGTCAGCGGCTGTGAGGGCACAGACTTAATGAAAAGAGTCTTGCAGCAGCCCACTGTGCGCTGGTCATGAGAAGCATGTGCCACCGGGGGGCTCTACTGCTAATTTCGGGGGCCAGCCAAGCGTTTCACGCTAGACTTGTCATTCGGCCATAGGGGCATTCATGCTGGGTGACAGCAATTGCCAGAGGGGGCCGTTCTCGGCCCTCCTTTTCCTCCTTCCATTCCCTCTTGCCTCCCACCCTCTTTTCCCCTCTGCAATGATCAAAAACTGTCATATGCAGGCTAAAGAATTACAAATGAGTGTCCTGTGGCACTGGCTGGGACTGGATTCAACTCCCTCTCTCCTCAGTTGGACAGAACAGTATAGCTCATCTCCGACCCCCTTCCTGTCTGTCTGTAATACATGTGCAGGGTTTTCTACTGTATCTTGTTCTACAACCAGTTAACACACCATTCATCTACAGCAAAACAAGAGGGTTAATCCCAATCCCAAATCTAATAGAAATACTACATGTGAGCTCCTGGCCTCAGATGAGATGAGAGTAGCATCTCCCACACTAAGTCTCCATCCCAAATGAAACCCTATTCCTTATATAGTGCACTACTTTTGATCATAGGGCTCTGGTAAAAAGTATTGCACTGTATAGGGAATAGGGAGCCATTTGGGACGCAGTCTAAGGCCCAATTCCTCCCCTGCTACATGTTACTGTCTGTATGTCTGTCCTAGAGGTGAAAGCTGGCCAACAGGTCTTTAATCAGTGACATCAACTTCCAGAGGATTTGGCTTGCTCTTGGGTTCTCTCTGAACTTGGATATACAAGGAGAACTAAGTCATTGGAAATCATTAGAGGATGAAGGATGGAAGACAGAACTCTAGGTGCAGAACCATAGCTTCACTGAGCTTCACTGAGCTTCACTGAGTTTGCCTGGGCACTACCCAGTGCCCAGGCAAACTAACTTTCCTCACCCTGGGCTGAAATCCTCATCACAGAGACTACTGTTTAGAAAATGAAAGGGCAGACACTTGTTTTACTGACACTACTGACAGCTATGGAGAGAATGAATAACAATACTGATGGAGAGAGAGAGAGACAGAGAAAATAAAGAGATGTTAACAGCTGGTTCTATCCTCCTTAAAAAGCAATGTCTGCCTTAGGTATGTCAACTGAGAGAGAGAGAGAGGAGGGGGGAGAGTGATGAAAGGAGGAGGGTGAGATACTGTATGTAGTCAGTAATGAAGGGTTGGAAAGGGGTATGGGGGTGGGTGGGGTGAAGTGAAGTGAATTAACCTGAGAGAAAGAGGGAAACTTCTGTTAATCTCTCCAAAACAAGCTATCATGAGAGATGGAGCAGGGAAGAGAGAGAGAGCGAGAGAGAGAGAAAAAAGAGCGAGCACAGAGAGAGGGATATGAGAGAGCGAGGAAGGAGGAGGGGAGAGGAGGAGCACATCCTCAGGCTGTGAATAATTTAGTGGAGCACTGGGAAGACGAAACAAAGACAAACACAAAACACTGGCAGCGTTTGACCCAGAGCTGCAGCGAAATCATCACACATCAAAGTTGAGAGCTCTCTCTCCCTCCCTCTCTCTCTCTGTCTTTTTCTCTCTCCTCTCCCACCCTCCCTCTCTCCCCGCTCCTTCAATCTCTTCCTCCCTCTCTCTCTCATGGCTCCCCCTCAGAGCCAGACAGTGAAAAAACAGCTGTGTTCTACTCTTGTTTCTCCTCATATTCTATAAGACCCAAGATAATGGCTGACAACTCAGTTCCAACTGACTCCTCCCCCAGCCAGCCAACCAGCCTTCCCTGTCTTCAGAGAGAGGAGAGAGACATGACGCTGTCTGCCGCTGCTAATTCTGAACCAGGGAAGGTGGGCTCAGCCCACCCCTTATGGAGCCCAGCCGTCACTGCAGAGACAGTCACAGTGCCCATCACCGTCAGGAGCTTCTCTCTTCTGCCAGATGTAAAGACAGCTCAGACAATGCAGCTAAAATCAGCAGGAAGATATGGCAGGATAGGGTAGGGTCCTATATATAAGACGGTAGGGTTGGGTACTATACTGCAGATGGTAAGGTACAGTTGGGTACTATACTACAGATGGTATGGTAGGGTTGGGTACTATATTGCAGACGGCAGGATAGGATTGGGTACTATACTGCAGACGGTAGGGTAGAATAATATACTGCAGATGGTAGGATAGGGTACTATACTGCAGACTATAGTGTAGGGTAGGGTAGGGTACTATACTGCAGATGGTAGGGTTGGGTACTATACTGCAGATGGTAGGGTACGGTAGAATTAGGTACCATACTGCAGATGGTAGGGTACGGTAGAATTGGGTACCATGCTGCAGATGGTAGGGTACGGTAGAATTGGGTACCATACTGCAGATGGTAGGGTACGGTAGAATTAAGTACCATACTGCAGATGGTAGGGTACGGTAGAATTGGGTACCATACTGCAGATGGTAGGGTACGGTAGAGTTGGGGCACTATACTGCAGATGTAGGGTACGGTAGAGCTGGGGTACTATACTGCAGATGGTAGGGTACGGTAGAATTGGGTACCATACTGCAGATGGTAGGGTACGGTAGAGTTGGGAACTATACTGCAGATGGTAGGGTACGGTAGAGCTGGGTACTATACTGCAGATGGTAGGGGTAGCGGTAGAATTGGGTACATACTGCAGATGGTAGGGTACGGTAGAGTTGGGCACTATACTGCAGATGGTAGGGTACGGTAGAATTGGGTAACAATACTGCAGATGGTAGGGTACGGTAGCGTTGGGTACCATACTGCAGATGGTAGGGTACGGTAGAGTTGGGCACTATACTGCAGATGGTAGGGTACGGTAGAATTGGGTACCATACCTGCAGTATGGTAGGGTACGGTAGAGCTGGGTACTATACTGCAGAGGGTAGGATTGGGTTGGTTACTGTACTGCAGATGGTGGAGTAGGATTGGGTTGGGTACTATATCTGTAGATGGTATGGTAGGGTTGGGTACTATACTGTAGATGGTATGGTAGGGTTTGGGTACTATACTGTAGATAGTATGGTAGGGTTGGGTACTATACTGTAGATGGTATGGTAGGGTTGGGTACTATACTGTAGATGGTATGGTAGGGTTGGGTACTATACTGTAAATGGTAGGGTTGGGTACTATACTGTAGATGGTATGGTAGGGTTAGGTACTATACTGTAGATGGTATGGTAGGGTTGGGTACTATACTGTAGATGGTATGGTAGGGTTTGGGTACTATACTGTAGATAGTATGGTAGGGTTGGGTACTATACTGTAGATGGTATGGTAGGGTTGGGTACTATACTGTAGATAGTATGGTAGGGTTGGGTACTATACTGTAGAGGGTAGGATTGGGTTGGTTACTGTCTGCAGAATGTTTGGTTAGGATTGGTTTGGTTACTATACTGTAGATGGTATGGTAGGGTTGGGTACTATACTGTAGATAGTATGGTAGGGTTTGGGTACTATACTGTAGATGGTATGGTAGGGTTGGGTACTATACTGTAGATAGTATGGTAGGGTTGGGTACTATACTGTAGATGGTATGTGGGGTTGGTACTATACTGTAGATGGTATGGTGGGGTTGGGTACTATACTGTAGATAGTATGGTGGGGTTGGGTACTATACTGTAGATGGTATGGTGGGGTTGGGTACTATACTGTAGATAGTATGGGGGGTTGGGTACTATACTGTAGATGGTATGGTGGGGTTTGGGTACTATACTGTAGATGGTATGGTAGGGTTGGGTACTATACTGTAATAGTATGGTAGGGTTGGGTACTATATGCGATGGTATGGTGGGGTTGGGTACTATACTGTAGATGGTATGGTGGGGGTTGGGTACTATACTGTAGATTGGGTATGGATAGGGTTGGGTACTATACTGTAGATGGTATGGTAGGGTTGGGTACTATACTGTAGATGGTATGGTAGGGTTGGGTAACTATACTGTAGATGGTATGGTGGGTTGGGTACTATAACTGTAGATTGGTATGGTAGGGTTGGGTACTATACTGTAGATGGTATGGTAGGGTTGGGTACTATAATGTAGATGGTATGGTAGGGTTGGGTACTATACTGTAGATGGTATGGTTGGTTACTATACTGCCGATGGTGGAGTAGGATTTGGTACTATACTGCAGATGGTAGGGTAGAGTTGGTACTATACTGCAGATGGTAGAATTGGGTTGGGCACTATACTGCAGATGGTAGGGTAGTGCTGGGTACTATATTGTAGATGGTAGGGTTGGGTACTATACTGCAGACGTTAGGATAGGGTAGATTTGGGTACTATACTGCAGATGGTAGGGTAGGGTTGGGTACTATACCGCAACCATTAGGGTAGGATAGGGTTGGGTACTATACAGCAGATGGTAAGGTTGGGTGCTATACTGCAGATGGTAGGGTAGGGTTGGGTACTATACTGCAGATGGTAGGGTAGGATTGGGTTGGATACCATACTGCAGATGGTAGGGTAAGGTACTATACTGCAGACAGTAGGGTAGGATAGGGTTGGGTACCATACTGCAGATGGTAGGGTAGGGTTGGGTTGGATACTATACAGCAGACGGTAAGTTAGAGTACTACTATTGTAGTGCGGATGTAGTAGAGCAGTAAATCATATCTGTTCTCTCTGTCTGTTATTAGGGGGAGGAGAGGTTAAATGGAGTTCATTGAAACCCCCTTCATCAGGACACCATGAATCACAGCACCTGTTGAGGTCTGTGTCTGTGTGTGTTTCAAGTTCTATTAGTCGTATGCACAGGATACACATGATATACACCGTCCAACAAAATACTTACTTGCAGGTTCCTTCTCTAAAATGCTACAACAATAAGAAATAATAAAAGATAAGAATACCAACATAAATTAAATGGCTCAGTAGAACAGAATAAGCATTTTAGAATAAGTATAATACAGGAGAGCAAAATGTACAGCAGTTGTGATGTGTGTGTAGCATGAATGAATACAGTGCCTTCAGAACGTATTCATACCCCTTGACTTATTTCACATTTTGTTTCAGCCTGAATATATATTATTTTTTTCTCACCCATCTACACACAATACCCCATAATGACAAAGTGAAAACATGTTTTTAGAATGTTTGCTAATTTATTGAAAATGAAATAAAGAATGATCCTATTTACATAAGCATTCACACCCCTGAGTCAATACTATGTAGAAGCACCTTTGGCCATGATTACAGCTGTGAGTCTTTCTAGGTAAGTCTCTAAGTGCTTTCCACACCTGGACTGTGCAACATTTGTCCATTATTCTTTGAAAATTCTTCAAGCTCTGTCAAATTGGTTGTTGATCATTGCTTGACAACCATTTTCAGCTATTGAAATATACTGGACAAAAATATAAACACAACATGCAACAATTTCAACAATTTTACTGAGTTACAGTTCATAAAAGGAAAGAAATTCATTAGGCCCTAATCTATGGATTTCACATGACTGGGCATAGGCCCACCCACTGGGGAGCCAGACCCAGCTAATCAGAATTAGTTTTTCCCCACAAAAGGGTTTTATTACGGACAGAAATACTCCTCAGTTTCATCAGCTGTCCAGGTGGCTGGTCTCAGACAATCACTCAGGTGAAGATCCAGATGCGGAGGTCCTGGGCTGGCGTGGTTACACGTGGTCTATGGTTGTGTGGCCGGTTGGACGTACTGCTAAATTCTCGAAAACAACATTGGAGGCAGCTTAAGGTAGAGAAATTAACATTAAATTAGCTGGCAACAGCTCTGGTGGACATTCCTGCAGGCCAGGCAGCATGTCAATTGCATGCTCCCTCAAAACTTGAGATATCTGTAGCATTGTGTTGAGTGACAAAACTGCACATTTTAGAGTGGCCTTTTATTGTCCCCAGCACAAGGTGCACTTGTGTAATGATCATGCTGTTTAATCAGCTTCTTGATATGCCACACCTGTCAGGTGGATGGATTATCTTGACAAAGGAGAAACACTCACTAACAGGGATATAAACAAATTTGTGCACAACATTTTAGAGAAATAAGCTTTTTCTGCACATTAAACATTTCTGGGATCTTTTATTTCAGCTCATGAAACATGGGAGCAATACTTTACATGTTGCGTTTATATTTTTGTTCAGTATAGATTTTCAAGTAGATTTGAGTCAAAACTGTAAATCGGCTACTCAGGAACATTCACTATCTTCTTGGACGGCAACTCCAGTGTAGTTTTGGCGCTGTGTTTCATATTATAGTCCTGCTGAAAGGTGAATTCATCTCCCAGTGTTTGATGGAAAGCAGACTGAACCATGTTTTGCCTGTGCTTAGGTCCATTCCGTTTCATTTTTATCCTGAAAAACTCCCCAGTCCTTAACGATTACAAGCATAATCATAACATGATGCAGCCACCACTATGCTTGAAAATATGGAGAGTGGTACTCAGTAATGTGTTGTATTGGATATTCAATGTGTGTTTACTTTGCGAGGCCTTGGAAAACCTCCCTTGTCTTTGTGGTTGAATCTGTGTTTGAAATTCACTGCTCGACTGAGGGACCTTATAGATAATTGCATGTGTTGGGTACAGAGATGAGGTAGTCATTCAAAAATCATGTTAAACACTATTATTGCACACAGAGTCCATGCAACTTATTATTTGACTTGTTAAGCACATTTTTACTCCGGAACTTATTTAGGCTTACCATAACAAAGGGTTGAATACTTATTGACTTAAAAATTGCTAAAAACATAATTCCACTTTGACATTATGGGGTATTGTGTGTAGACCAGTGACAAAAAATCTAAATTGAACCAGTTTTAAATTCAGGCTGTAACACAACAATTAGTAGCTTGTTAACGAGGAAGGAGGAGGTGGAAGTTCCCAGGTCTGGCTGGTTTTGTCCAACATCACCGGCGGCCATTTACAGTATGGAGTACCGAAATAATGAAAGCCAAAAACAAACAAACAAAAAAAGTAGCATAAAAAGCTACCTTTTAAAACAAAGAGCTACTGTACCCCCCCGATCTCTCTCCCCCTTTGTCTCCAGTCTCTCTCCCCCTCTGTCTCTCTCTCCCCATCTTTCTCTCTCCCCCTTGCTTCGTCTGAGCGGAGGCTGATATTAATGGGATGTCCCTTGTTTGTAAACGTGCCAAGTTGTGTGCACCACCGCAGGCTGTCTATTACAGCAGCCCTCTGGGATGCCTGCTCCATATGGCACTGCAGCCCATCAATTAATGTTGTTATAATACTGATTTTATGAGCTGTGTTTTCAACTCCTCTTCATTTCATCTCCCCTACCTCTCCCTTGTTGTTGTGTGTGTGTGTGTGTGTGTGTGTGGTGTGTGTGTGTGTGTGTGTGTGTGTGTGTGTGTGTGTGTGTGTGTGTGTGTGTGTGTGTGTGTGTGTGTGTGTGTGTGTGTGTGTGTGTGTGTGTGTGTGTGTGTGTGTGTGTGTGTGTGTGTGTGTGTGTCTTTTCGGCCGCCTGCCTTCCCCCGCTTCCTAACAACCTGTTTTTTTTCCCCATCAGAGGACTTGGGATTTTAAGCCTGTGAAAGCGGCGTGGTCCTATAGATCCACATAGAAATGTCCTGAAACATGGGGCTTTGCTCCCATCCCGCTTTAATGTACTAAAAAGGTTGCACAGTTGTCAACGTGGCAGATCATCCTACAGCAGAGGAAAGAAACAGCAAAAAGTTGAAGACACTTCAATTGAGAAAAGGAGATAATATGAATGTATAAAAGCAGTTGGAGGGGTCCTTTATCCAACTCTTCTACCTCCTGTAGGTCAGCATTAGGCCTCATCAGAAGGCTAATTTGTAGTTTAAGTGTATGTACTGTACAAAGCCATTCTCACACAGACAGACGCATACATGTTGTAACGAACCGGGTGGTTTCTAAACCGAGTGCCTTTGGTGTCTTGATCTGACGGGGAGGAGAACAAGATAGCAGCAGAAAGAGGCGGCAGTGCCGTTAGTACGGCAGAGCGGCACTTAAAGGGCTCCCACGCCAACACACACGGCAAGCTTCGTCAGAGAACAAAAGAACGAGAGAACGACACAATTAGAGGAGAGATCACTGGCAGCCTGGGGAGGAAAGCTCCTCCCGAATCAAGAGCCCCCTTGAACAGAACGGAACTCTCTAGTTTGAGGAAGAACACAGTCAAAGGGGCTTTAAAACGTTTCGGATGGCTAATCACGCTCAGGATAAAAGAGTTCCGTTGTGTAGAGCGCCGTGTACGGCGGCGGTGTCTGCATAGAGATCGGGAGGGGGGTTTAGGGGGGAGCTTCCTCGTTCTGATTCCTCAGATTCCTTCGTCTCTGATTCTGATTGTTTTTCTTTCAGCACCTCTTTTCATTTCAGGCAGGCAGGCAGACAAGGCAGTGAAGCCAGGCAATGAAGGCAAGCAATGCAGGCCTGTCTGAAGGTGCTGTCAGACTCAGATGCTTTGTAGGGATATTTCCAGCAGCACAATCTCATTACCGTGTGGCAGTAGGAGAGACGCAGTGCAGAGGGTGGATTGTCATCTCATGCTGTCAAAAGTTTAGTCACGGAATAGAGATACACTGACTAACTTCTATGATCTATTGCTGTATATTTCCCAGACTTTAGCTCTGCATGCTAACACAGTCTTGTGGAGCACAGGACACCTGGGTGCGAATCCTGGTAAGTCACACAGTACGTTCCCCATGCCCATTGAGCTGATAGGGATTCAACAGAATCACATGGGTAAATGAACCCCTGTCTGTAATAATCCAGTGGGGTCCGGAATGATTGGATCTTTGATAAAGATGAGCAAAAAAGACAATATAAAATGAGCTATATTGTATACACATTTTTTTCTTCCAAATATATTATTTTATACTAATACAATTGCTAAGAGAAAGAGATTTTGTTTAACAAGTAATACAAAAATCTCTAAATGTTTTATGAGATTGGAGAACACATGGGGAGGGATCTTAGACCATTCACCCATACAGAATCTTTCCAGATCCTTGATGTCGTTAGTCTGCGCTTATGGATTGTCCAATTCAATTCAAACCACAGGTTTTCAATGGGGATCAAGTCCGGAGACTGAGATGGCCATTTTAAAATGCAGATTTGGGGTCAAGCAAGAATTTATTTGTGAAATTTGATGTGTGCTTGGGTTATTGCCTTGGTGGAAGATCCATGTGTGGCCAAGTTTCAGCCTCCTGGCAGAGGCTACCAGGTTTTTGCCTAAAATGTCCTGGTACTGGGTAAAGTTCATGATACCGTTGACCTTAACAAGGGCCCCAGGACCTGTGGAAGCAAAATAGCCCTATAACATGAAAGATCCACCACCATATTTGACAGTAGGGATGAGGAATCTTCACATCGTTGGTGTGCGTGGCCAATGACCTCTATTTTCGTGTCATATGGCCATTGTACCGGTTCCAATCCAAGTGCCAATGCCGTTTATCAAACCTCAGGGTGTGCTTTGTTCAAATGACATGAAAATAAAGCTCTTTGGCCACGCATACATACCTGTCTCTTATACACATCTAGATGTGTATAAGAGACAGGTTCAAATGACATGAAAATAAAGCTCTTTGGCCACGCACACATACAGTTGAAGTCAGAAGTTTACATACAACTTAGCCAAATACATTTAACTCAGTTTTTCACAATTCCTGACATTTAATCCGGGTAAAAATTCCCTGTTTTAGGTCAGTTAGGATCACCACTTTATTTTAAGAATGTGAAATGGCAGAATAATAGTAGAGAACATTATTTATTTCAGCCTATATTTCTTTCATCACATTCCCAGTGGGTCAGAAGTTTACATACACTCAATTAGTATTTGGTAGCATTGCCTTTAAATTTAACTTTGGTCAAACGTTTTGGGTAGCCTTCCACAAGCTTCCCACAATTAGTTGGGTGAATTTTGGCCCATTCCTCCTGACAGAGCTGGTGTAACTGAGTCAGGTTTGTAGGCCTCCTTGCTCGCACATGCTTTATCAGGTCTGCCCACATATTTTCTATAGGATTGAGGTCAGGGCTTTGTGATGGCCACTCCAATACCTTGAATTTGTTGTCCTTAAGCTATTTTGCCACAACTTTGCAAGCATGCTTGGGGTCATTGTCCATTTGGAAGACCATTTTGTGACCAAACTTTAACTTCCTGACTGATGTCTTGAGATGATGCTTCAATATATCCACATAATTTTCCATTCTTACGAAGTCATCTATTTTGTGAAGTGCACCAGTCCCTCCTGCAGCAAATCACCCCCACAACAGAATGCTGCCACCCCCGTGCTTCACGGTTGGGATGGTGTTCTTCGGCTTGCAAGTCTCCCCCTTTTTCCTCCAAACATAACGATGGGTATTATGGCCAAACAGTTCTATTTTTGATTCATCAGACCAGAGGACATTTCTCCAAAAAGTACGATCTTTGTCCCCATGTGCAGTTGCAAACCGTAGTCTGGCTTTTTTATGGCGGTTTTGAAGCAGTGGCTTCTTCCATGCTGAGCGGCCATTCAGGTTATGTCGATATAGGACTCATTTTACTGTGGATATAGATACTTTTGTACCGGTTTCCTCCAGCATCTTCACAAGGTCCTTGTGTTGTTCTGGGATTGATTTACCCTTTTCGCACCAAAGTACGTTCATCCCTAGGAGACCGAACGTGTCTCCTTCCTGAGTGGTATGATGGCTGCGTGGTCCCAAGGTGTTTATACTTGCGTACTATTGTTTGGACAGATGAACGTGGTACCTTCAGGCGTTTGGAAATTGCTCCCAAGGATGAACCAGACTTGTGGAGGTCTACAATTTTTTTCTGAGGTCTTGGCTGATTTCTTTTGATTTTCCCATGATGTCAAGCAAAGAGGCACTGCCTTTGAAAGTAGGCCTTGAAATACATTCACAGGTACACCTCCAATTGACTCAAATTATGTCAATTAGCCTATCAGAAGCTTCTAAAGCCATGACATAATTTTCTGAAATTTTCCAAGCTGTTTAAAGGCACAGTCAACTTAGTGTATGTAAACTTCTGACCCACTGGAATTGTGATACAGTGAATTATAAATGAAATAATCTGCCTGTAAACAATTGTTGGAAAAATTACTTGTGTCATGCACAAAGTAGATGTCCTAACCGACTTGTCAAAACTATAGTCTGTTGACAAGAAATTTGTGGAGTGGTTGAAAACAAGTTTTAATGACTCCAACCTAAGTGTATGTAAACTTCCGACTTCAACTGTACGTTGGGTGTGGCCATTGAAAGAAGTGGATCTTCCATCAAGACAATAACCCCAAACACACATCAACATCCACAAAAAAATGATTGATTGACCACAAAATCAACATTTTGCAATGGCCATCTCAGTCTCCGGACTTGAACCCCGTTGTGAAATCCTGTGGTTTGAATTAAAGAGGGCAATGTTTTGTATTACTTGAAATAGAAAACATTTCTTCCTCTGAGCAATTGTATAAGCATAACACTATTATTTAAAAAAAAGTTTGCATACAATATAGCTCGGTATTTATATTATTTATGCAGTCTTTTTCCCTCATCTTTATCAAGAGTGACAATAATCCTGGACCCCTTCATTGGTCTATAAATCTAATGTCCAGCTCTGCGATGCAACTATAAATACTCTGTAACCCCTAATATCTGTGATGTTGTCCTCTTTCAGTTACAGTACATCTACTAAATCTGAACACATACTGTACTACACAGTCTAAGAGTAAACAAACAACTAACAACAAGAAGCTCTTTGTATTTTAAAGGTGAAAAAGTTTGAGAGGGCAACAACATCCCACACCTCTTGAACTGGGTGAGAGTTTAGCTCAGAGGTTTCACTTCACATGAAATAATCCTTGCCAGTTCTTTCTGGGTGTCCTCTCTGTCCTCTCTAAGTTGATTTCACACGGGGCCCTCCAACCTTCCAACCAACCAAATTTCTCTCTGTTCTGTTGAAGAGGCTGCCAGAGGATTGATTGAGCAAAGCGCCTGGTTACCATGTGAACCCGGCCTGTTGCTGGGGAGACCATCACAAAGTGCTTCCTGGGTAATTTTCGAGGTCACTGGTTTGGTTTGTGCTTAGCTGTGTGGGGCAGATGGGCCCACCCTAATTCAAGGCCCAGCGGGAGCTCTTTCATTAGGCACTGTGAATACCCTCATTCATCCCCACAACCTCAATTGGTCACGCTGCGTCAATGCACAACGCCCAGGACAACCTTTTCTCTCTCTACCTCTTTCTCTATGTGTCTCTCTCTTTTCTCTCCTCTCTCAACTTTGTCATGGTGTTTTTTGTTGTTCTGGCTCATCAAAGATATATTCAAAGCCCAAAACGTGAGACTCACAAACACAGCAGTCAACACATGTAGAGTTGTGTTGGACTGCAGAACCAGACAGTGGGGAAGTAAGATACTAACATTCCTTTCTTGGTTTTGTTTCTAAACTTTAGAAAAATGCCATGCATGCGAGCTCCATTCTGGTACACCATATTGTGATCCCAAAACTTCACATTCTCCACAGCAGGGGGGATATCAACCCTACATAGATAAAACCTCTGACTTTACCTCAGTAACATCAGAGTTCTATGCCACACTGCTGCTCACAGTTCAGTCTGATGAATTCTGCAGACTCACAGATATAATAGAACATTCTGTAGCATTATATTGTATCCCTATGGCCTAGCTGTAGCATAGTTCAGGCTGCTGTGTATTCTCCATAGAGAGCCAAACTGAAGAGCCTAGCTGAAGAGCCTAGCTGAAGAGCCTAGCTGAAGGGCTTAGTTGAGCTCTACTCAGGCCCATTGCAGAGCTAATCCCCTCTGTCTGCTGTAATGTAATGGCTGCAACCGCTGGGTCGGTTGGCCCTTGCTTCTCCCCTTCGCCTCATCCCAGGCTCTAACTGAGTCTCAGATCTGGCCTTGTGAGAAGTGACTAATTACATGTAGTTGTTAGTGCCCCTGGAATGAGACCCACTCCAAGCAGTAACAGGCTGTGTCTTTTCTCCCTTTCTCCCTCAGCCTACTGGACTGGATGCCGGGCACAATGCGGATGAGACCTGGCATCTTCAACGCTAACCTTAACCTTGAAGAGGACTGCCTGCTGTACCAGAGAGGACAGGCAGCCATCTTGGACTGGAGAGTGAGAAGAGGAGGTGCACGGGGTAGAATGACACTTCTTTATAAACCAAAGAAGACAATGGCCAAAAGTGAAGGAGGATGACAACAGAGTCCATATGAGCACAGACAGGGGGTGTGGAGAGACGGGGATGGGGGCGTACCCATAACAAAAACATGGCAGGAGTCCTCAGTGATGTTTAATTCACCATTATAGCGCACATACTGTATGCAGCTGCTAGAAACAAGATGGCGGCAGGGTGGAAGACAGGTTTGATTAAGACTGGAGGCTTGTTTCCAGTGATGCACAGGAAGGCTGCATGGCTGATGTGATGCCTGCTTTCCCCAGGCAAGGCAGACATAGCGAAAGAGATAGAGAGAGAGGAAGACAGAGAGAGATGGAGAGAGAGGAAGACAGAGAAAGATAGAGAGAGAGGAAGACAGAGAGATAGATAGAGGAAGACAGAGAGAGATAGAGAGAGAGGAAGACAGAGAGAGATAGATAGAGGAAGACAGAGAGAGACTAGAGAGAGAGGAAGACAGAGAGATAGAGAGAGAGGAAGACAGACAGAGATAGAGAGAGAGGAAAACAGAGAGAGATAGAGAGAGGAAGACAGAGAGAGATAGAGAGAAAGAGAGCGAGAGAATTTGCCTCTATAAGAGCTGACAAGTCTTCTCTCCTCCTTCTCCTCTTTTATGTCATTATTTTGTAAAGTGCTGCTGTGCTATCTATGTTATTTCCGAACTGCATGCCACTATGCCACCTCGAGCCTCAACTAGTACAAAAAAATGTATTACACTAAGAGAAATAATTTACATTTCCAGAATAATATTTCTAAATTAAATTTCAACCCCCAAAATTGTACATCCCTTAAGCATATTGTCTCTGGGAAAAAAACGAAATAGTCTTTAAATGAAATTAACTCTTGCGTTTGAGGCATATTTTAAACACCAGCAATCCATTACTATGCAGAAAAAATTAAACAACCCCCAGCACTGGTTATGATTTAAGTCCATGTTCTAGAGAACAAACGCCTACCCTCCATCCCTCCAWCCCCCTCCTTATCCCTCCATCCCTAACACATAATATTAGTGCCGTGAGTTGGTCTCTCCATGAGAGATTAACCAGGTTAAAACTTCCAGGCAGCTCTGCGGTGGGGATTCTCTCCCCCCTCTGGGGTCTGCACTATCATTTGCAGGAGAATTACTTCAGTAATGAAGAATCCAGGCCCATATATTCTACTGGCCTCACTTTCCTCTCCTTTTCTCCCGCCTCGTCTTCCAACTACACTGAACAGCTAGTAAAAATTCCCTTTAAAACATTCTTAGAGCAGTTTTACCTCCCAGCAAGCAGAATTATGGAACTTTCATTTCAATTGATTTATGTGCTGGGCAGGGGATGAAAAAAACGGCTGTGAAAGGGAGAGAGCGCACAGGCCTTTAACAAATAGGCATACAGGCATACAAGCCACGTGTTACAGTGGGAGGAGAGAAGATGGGGAGGAGATGCAAGGGAGGGAGTCAGGAGGGTCTGGGGGCGTATCGGAGATCGAGCAAAGGCAGGGGGGGGACATATCTATTCCACTTGATTAATAACACTAATCAAATTATACAGTGTTCCACTGTGCCCTGAAATCTGGGGCCATAATGTGTTCTAATGGCGAGGTTCATGGAGCTAAACTTCAGGAGGGAAACACCTTGCCACCGCTTCTGACTGCTGCACATCTTAATGAAGGCAGTAAAACATCAATTTCAGGGAGGGAGGGAGGGAAGGGGGGACGGGGGGATAAGAATATGGGGGGRAAAAGAAACAGATATCTGTGGGGATTTAAAGGAGAGAACCGCATCAGAAATACGTTGATGTGGAAAAGGGGGGGAGGATGATAGAGGAAACACGGTTTGCTAGAGGGATTGGTGATCCTTCTCAATGTTTTATTTTGGGGGAGAAATCCACCTTTGACACGCACAATCTCTTGCCTGCTTACGGATGAGCCGGGATGCTTTGCTACGTCTGTTATCCTTAGAGGAGCTGACAACAGCCACATTTCATTACTATTTTAAGACTGATGTTCTAAACCCCAGCTTCCATCTATCTATCCAACCCTTCACCCCTCCATCCATCCCTGCATCCATCTACACAAACCCTGCCTGTGCAGCTGCTGGTAACTCCATTGCTTCTTCTCAGCAATACCAAAACAACAGCCATTGCTCAACTAAACTAAAAGGTGGGCTGGATGCTGGATACTGCAGGTGGGAGGTGGGGGAGAAATTGTTATTTTTCCTCCTTAGGCACAAAGCCATGACTGCAGAGCAGAGGCCCTTTGTGTTGCTATAGTGTCACTGGGGATGCTGTACTAGTTGACGATAAAAATGTTTCAGTGACAAATAACAAAGGAATAAGGCTTAGGCCTTGGCTGTATTCTACCCTCTGAATCTACCTGTCAGCTGAGTACAACACAGCAACTCTGCTATGTATAGTTTAATTTATCCCCTCTCTAGACACAGGAAGTCCGAAAAAAATAAAACACTGAGGTTCGGATTAAATCAACTAAATTACACAAGATGCAAACAATCAGATCAGCTGTTATGCCTCAATAAAAGCAAACATTATTTGTCTTCAGGCAGATTTCATGTAACAAACCTGAGAAAGCACAGATTGTTATTCAAATCAAGTCAAGTGCTTTGTAAACAACAGGTGTAAACTAAGAGTGAAATACTTAYGGGTCCTTTTTCAACAATGCCGAGATAAAGATAAAAATACAAGATTTTCTTTTTTTTAAATAGTGTCAAGGAATAAATACACAGTGAATAACAAATAACAATAACGACTAAAAATATCATGGCTATATACAGGGAGTACCGGTACCAAGTCGATGTGTAGGGGTACGAGGTAACTGAGGTAGGTATGTACATATAGGTAGGAGTAAAGTGACTAGGCAACAGGATAGATAAACTGTAGCAGTGTGAAAAGTGTGGTGAGTGTGAAAGTGTGTGTGTGTGTGTGAGTGTGGCGTCAGTATGCATGTGTGCGCATGTTATGTGTGTGTGGGAGTATGTACTGTAGTGTGTGTATGTGTATGTGTTGGGGTGGAAGTATATGTGAGTTTATTTGGTTCCCCATTAGCTTTTGCAGAAGCAGAAGTTACTCTTCCTGGGGTCCACAAAAACACAAAACACTGATAAACTGATAGACAAGGACAGTCACACAAATTTAAAATACAACGATATACAAACAATWCAACTACAAAATAATACAAACAATACAACCAAAAAATAATGTGCATGTTAGTGTATCTGTGTGTGTTTGTGTGTCCCCTCACATTCCCCGCTGTTCCATGAGATGTTGTTTTATAATTTTTTAAGGTCATTTTTCTGTTTGCTTGAGTAATTGGAGATGGAAGGGAGATCATAGCTCTGTATAATACTGTCCGCTGGCGGGAATTTGTTTTGGACTTGGGGACTGTGGAGAGACCCCTGGTAGCATGTCTTGTGGGGTATGTATGGGTGTCTGAGCTGAATGATATCTGATTATGAAGAAAACATTTTCATCAAATAATATTTCTCACAAAAACTAAACTCTCATCAACCCTGAACGACTGGCATGCATGTTGTTGATGTTAGTTCTGTATGTCCAGTAAAGGGCAAGGYGTGCTGCTCTGTTTTGAGCTAGCTGCAGCTTTGCTAGGTTATCTTTGCTGCACTTGACCATATTACCAGACATTAATCAAGATAGGACAAGACCAGAGCCTGAACAATTAGTATAACTAGTTGATTTTTATGTCAAAAACGCAGAACATCTATTTATAACAGACATATAACAGACATACCTATATTCACAACAACTTTGTCAATATGACTTGCCCATGATAATTGACCATCCAATGTTATACCTAGGATTTTAGCTTCCTCAACATGCTTAATGGTCAAACCCTTTTTACACAACTCCTGTTGAGGTTTAGGTCTTCGAGAATGTTTTGAACCAAATACAATGCTTTTAGTTTTAGCTGTATTTAAGACCAGTCTATTATTAATCATCCATTCTGATACTGACAGTAACTCCTTATGTAGAATGTCAGTAAGCTCACTGGCTTTTGGTGCTGACATGTAGTTTGTGGAATCATCCGCATACGCAGTCATTCTATTCAATAGAAAAACTCTCTGGGTTTTATTGGACAAATAACCTCCAACCATGTGATGGCAGGTGATGTAAAGCCATAGCAAGTGAGTTGCTTCAATGACAATTTATGATCAATAACATCAAATCTAACAATACAGCTCCAACTATCATCTTATTATACATTTATTTTAACCAATCATCAATCATCTGAGTCAGTGCAGTACAAGTTGAGTGTCATTCTCTATATGCATGCTGAGGGTCAGTAGTTAACTTGTTCTCTGAAAAATCGCATTGTATTTTGTCAAACACAATTCTCTCCATCAATTCACTAAGGATAGGCAAGAAATGGATTGGGTGGCTGTTCAAATCAAATCAAATCTTATTAGTCACATGCGCCGAATACAGTGAAATGATGCTTACTTATAAGCCCCCTAACCAACGTTGCAGTTAAAAAAATATACGGGTAAGAATAAGAAATAAAAGTAACTAGCAGCAGTAAAATAACAATAGTGAGACTATATACAGGGGGGCACCGGTTAGTTGAGGTAATATGTACATGTAGGTAGAGTTATTAAAGTGTCTATGCATAGATGATAACAACAGAGAGTTGCAGCGGTGTAAAATATGGGGGGGGGGGGGSAATGCAAATAGTCTGGGTAGCCATTTGATTAGGTGTTCAGGAGTCTTATGGCTTGGGGGTAGAGGCTGTTTAGAAGCCTCTTGGACCTAGACTTGACACTCCGGTACCGCTTTCCGGTACCGCTTGACTAGGGTGGCTGGAGTCTTTGACAATTTTTAGGGCCTTTCTCTGACACCGCCTGGTGTAGAGGTCCTAGATGACAGGAAGCTTGGCCCCAGTGATGTACTGGGCCGTACACACTACCCTCCGTAGTGCCTTGCGGTCGGAGGCAGAGCAGTTGCCATACCAGGCAGTGATGCAACCAGTCAGGATGCTCTCGATKKTGCAGCTGTAGAATCTTTTAAGGATCTGAGGACCCATGCCAAATCTTTTCAGTCTCCTGAGGGGGAATATGTTATGTCGTGTCCTCTTCACGACTGTCTTGGTGTGCTCAATCCATGTTAGTTTGTTGGTGATGTGGACACCAAGGAACTTGAAGCTCTCAACCTGCTCCACTACAGCCCCGTCTGTGGACCTGTAGTCCACAATCATCTCCTTTGTCTTGATCACGTTGAGGGAGAGGTTGTTGTCCTGGCACCACACGGCCAGGTCTCTGACCTCCTCCCTATAGGCTGTCTCGTCGTTGTCGGTGATCAGGCCTACCATTGTTGTGTCATTGGCAAACGTAATGATAATGTTGGAGTCGTGCCTGACCGTGCAGTCATGAGTGAATAGGGAGTACAGGAGGGGACTGAGCGCGCACCCCTAAGGGGCCCCTATGTTGAGGATCAGCGTGGCAGATGTGTTGTTACCTACCCTTACCACCTGGGGGCTGCCYGTCAGGAAGTCCAGGAAGTCCTCTCCAGTTGCAGAGGGAGGTGTTTAGTCCCAGGGTCCTTAACTTAGTGATGAGCTGTGAGGGCACTATGGTGTTGAACGCAATGAATAGCATTCTCACATATGTGTTCCTTTTGTCCGGGTGGGAAAGGGCAGTGTGGAGTTCAATAGAGATTGCATCATCTCTGGATCTGTTAGGGCGGTATGCAAATTGGAGTGGGTCTAGGGTTTCTGGGATAATGGTGTTGATGTGAGCCATGACCAGCCTTTCAAAGCACTTCATGGCTACAGACGTGAGTGCTACGGGTCGGTAGTCATTTAGGCAGGTTACCTTCGTGTTCCTGGGTACAAGGACTATGGTGGTCTGCTTAAAATGTGTTGGTATTACAGACTCGGCCAGGGAGAGGTTGAAAATGTCAGACACTTGCCAGTTGGTCAGAGCATGCTCGCGGTACACGTCCTTGTAATCCGTCTGGCCCTGCAGCCTTGTGAATGTTGACCTGTTTAAAGGTCTTACTCACATCAGCTGCGGAGAGCGTGATCACACAATCTTCTGGAACAGCTGGTGCTCTCATGCATGTTTCAGTGTTATTTGCCTCAAAGTGAGCATAGAAGTAGTTTAGCTCGTTTGGTAGGCTCGTGTCACTGGGCAGCTCTCGGCTGTGCTTCCCTTTGTAGTCTGTAATGGTTTGCGAGCCCTGCCACATCCGACGAGCATCAGAGCCGGTGTGGTACGATTCAATCTTCATCCTGTATTGACACTTTGCCTGTTTGATGGTTCGTTGGAGGGCATAGTGTGATTTCTTATAAGCTTCCCGGTTAGTGTCCCGCAAGTGTCCCGGTTCTTTACTATTTTTAGGCAGTGGAATTACTTTAGCTTCCTTCCACGCCTGTAGACACACACACTCCTTTAGGTTTTGGTTAAAGATATAGCAATACAGTATGGAAATACAATCTGCTACCACTCTCAATTGTTTCCCATCAAGGTTGTCTATACCTGGTGGCTAATCATTATTGATGGATAACAATAGTTTAACAATCTCTCCCACACGAACTTGACCAAATTCAAAAGAGCAATCCTTCTTTTTCATTATTATGATTTATGATGGTTCACGGTTCACTGTTGTTATTTCACTTTAGAGTTTTTCCACTTTACTAGTGAAATAGACATTGAAATGATTGGCTATACTGAAAGGTATTATTATAAATGACCCATTAACTTCAATGAACTATGGAGATTAACTAAGGTTTTCTGCCCAAGTTATAATAAGGAAAACTCCACCCAAAAACGATCTTTTGGTATTTGTTTCATTAGTCCATTGTTGATATAGTCTCAAAATCTTTTGCATGTAAGCAATCACATTTTGTGATGCTGCTTTTTGCATCATATGATGTATTTCTTTATTTTGAAAGTTATATATTTTTAAAACTTACCCAGGCATTGTTAATAATGATTCCCAGAGAGTTCTGATGTCATCTCAAGATGACCTACAGTTTGTTGTCATCTTGCTGCATGTCTCTTTTAGGACAACCAACTCTCCCTGGGAGAACTGCAAACTGTTCTTAAGGTCCTGGACCTCTCTGATCAGATCTTCCATTCTTTTGTTAGTTGAGTCCATCAGTGTTTGGACAGAGCTCTTGAAGCTATTTTCCTGTTGTTGTAACAACTGCACGTAGAACCCTTTTTCTTCGTTTAAAACCCTTCACCTGTGATAGAGAAACACTGTTCTTTCCATGACTCCCATCTTTAGCTTCGGATGCCATGGTAGCAACGTAGGCTAACACTGGTACTCCACACAGTTTCAGAAATGGCAGGTCACAGTGCAGATTTAAACAGCAACAAACAGCAGGGATTTAGACAGCCACAAGCCTGGGACAATCCGCTGTCCCAGCCACAAGGGAAACCTTGCTAGCTTGATAGCTAGTTAGCAGCTAGGCTAGCTGCTATGCCAAGCAGCTCTTCAAACCTTTGGTTGGCAGGATCCCTGGATAGATATAGCGGTCCCAGCAACTGAGGATGCCTCGATGGATCCTAATTCAAAATATATTTAGTAACAATTTTTTTTCAATWGAACACTTTTTCAGAGAMTTTCAAAACATCAAACCGAGCTCTCCCTCATTCCGCATTCAACACGTGATGTACCGTTCAACACGTGATGTACCGGATGTACCGTTCAACACGTGATGTACCGGATGTACCGTTCAACACGTGATGTACCGTTCAACACGTGGATGTACGTCAACCGTGATACCGGATGTACCGGACTGTAGTTACCCGTTCACCCATGTGGATGTACTAACACGTTACCGATGTACCGTTCAACACGTGATTACGATGTACCGCGAATGCCGGATTACCGTCAACACGTGATGTACCGGATGTACCGTTCAAACCCGTGATGTAACCGGATGTACCGTAACACTGTGTACCTTCAACGTGACAGCCGTGACTGTCACACGGATGTACCGTTCAACAGCGTGATGTACCGGATGTACCGGTTCACAGTGATTGTACGGGATGTACCCGTTTCAACCAGCACCGTGACTGTACGTTCACACAGTGATTACCGGATGTACCGTTCAACGTATTGTTACTCGGATGTCCGTTCAACAATCGTATGTACCGGATGTACCGTTCAACAGGATGATGTACCCAGGATGTACGATGTACCGTTCACACGTGATGTACCGGATTTACCGTTCAACACGTGATGTAACCGGGATTGTACCCGTTTCCAAACACGTGATTTACCGGAGTCACCATGTGGTACGATGCCGTACACGTGATGTACCGGATGTGACCGTTCAACACGTGATTTACCAGGATGTACCGTTTCAACACAGTGCATGTACCGGATGGTTAACGTCAACATCGTGATGTACCGGATGTACGCACCGTGATTACCGATCTACGGACACGTTGATATAGTACCGTTACTTCAACGATAACCGATACGCTACGTGATTCGGTACCAACATGTGTTACCCTGTACCGTTCAACACGTGATGTACCGGATGTACGTTCAACACGTGATGTACCGGATGTTACCGTTCAACACCGGCTGTACCATGTAGGTCAACCGGAGTCAACCGTTCAACACGTATTGGATTACCGTTCACATGTGATGTACCGGATGTCGTAACCGTGTCGATACCGTACACATGATGTACCGGAATGTACCGTTCAACACGTGAATGTACGTTCAACACGGATGTAACGATCCGTTCACAGGATGTACCGGATTTGTACGTTCAACACGTGTGCTAGTGTACGTACGTGATACGATGTACCGTTCAACGTACCGATACCGTCAACGTGATGTACCGTTACCAGTTACGTATGCTTTAACCATGCCGTGTCAATCAGCTATACCGATGAGATCAACCCGTGACCGGATGTACCGTTCAACACGGTGATGTAAACCGGATGTACCGTTCAACACGTGATGTACCGATTCCAACACGTGATGTACCGGATGTACCGTTCAAACGTGATGTACCGGATTACTTAACACGTGATGTACGCGGATGTACCGTAAGCATGACGTGACGCAAGTGATGTCGTGACGTTCAAACCACACGTGATGTACCGGATGTACCGTTCAACACGTGATGTACCGGATGTACCGTTCAACACGTGAATGTACCGGATTGTACCGTTCAACCGTGATGTACCGGATGTACCGTTCAACACGTGATTGTAACCGGATGTACCGTTCAACAGCGTGATGTATCAAGGATGTACGTGAGTTCAACACGTGATGTATGTACCGTTCAACAGCGTGATGTACCGGTGTAACCGTTCCACACGTGATGTCCCCGTTCACACGTGATGTACCGTAATGTACCGTTCAACACGTGAAGACGGATGTTACCTTCAACAGTGATGACGGATGTACCGTTCAACACGTGATGTACCCGGATGTACCGTTCAACACGTGATTGTACGGATGTACCGTTCAACACGTGATGTACCGTTACTCAGGATGTATACCGTTCAACACGTGATGTACCGGATGTACCGTTCAAAGTCACGTGATATGTACCGGATGTACCGTTCATACAGTGTGATGTACCGGATGTACCGTTCAACACGTGATGTACCGTATGTACCGTTCAACTTCACGTGATGTACCGGATGTACCGTTCAACACGTGATGTACCGGATGTACCGTTCAACACGTGATTACCGGATGTAACCGTTCACACGTGATTACCGGATGTACCGTTCAACACGTGACTGTACCGGATGTACCGTTCAACACGTGATTTACCGGATGTACCGTTCAACACGTGATTTAACCGGATGTCCGCGTTCAACACGTGATTGTACCGGACATGTACCGTTCAACACGTGATGTACCGGCATGTACCGTTCAACAGTGATTTACCGGATGTACCGTTCACACGTGATGTACCGGATGTACCGTTCAACACGTGATGTACCGGATGTCCGTCAACACGTGATGTACCGATGTAACGTTACACGTGATGTACCGGATGTACCGTTCAACACGTGACTGTTACCGGATGTACCGTTCAACACGTGATGTACCGGATGTACCGTTCAACACGTGATGTACCGGATGTACCGTTCAACAGTGATGTACCGATGACCGTTCAACACGTGATGTACCGGACTGTACCGTTCACACGTGATTTACCGGAGTGTACCGTCAACACGTGATGTACCGGATGTAACCGTTCAACACAGTGATGTACCGGTGTACCGTTCAACACGTGATGTACCGGATGTACTTCACCGTGATGTACCGTGTACCGTTCAACATACGTGATGTACCGGATTGCTACCGTTCAACACGTGATGTACCGGATGTTACCGTTCAACACGTGATGTACCGGATGTACCGTTCAACATGTGATGTACCGGATGTACCGTTCAACACGTGATGTACCGGAAGTACCGTTCAACACTGTGATGTACGTTCAACCACGTGATGTACCGGATTGTACCGTTCAACACGTGATGTACCGGATGTACCTGTTCAACCGTGATTACCGATGTACGGTTCAACGTATGTGATGTACCGTTCAAATCATGTGATGTACCGTTCAACATGTGATGTACCGTTCAACACGTCGATTTCGGATGTACACCCGTTCAACACGTGATTTACGGATGTACCGTTCAACAGTGATGTGCCGATGTACCCGTTCAACACGTGGATGTACCGTCACACGTGATGTACCGGATGTACCGTTTCAAACACGTGAATGTAACCGGAATGTACCGTTCCAACATGTGAATGTACCGGATGTACCGTTCAACTGACGTGATGTACCGTTCAACATGTCTGTACCGATGTACCGTTCAAACGTGATGTACCGGATGTACCGTTCAACACGTGCTGTACCCGGATGTACCGTTCAACACCGTGGATGTTACCGGATTGTACCGTTCAACACGTGATGTACCGGATGTACCGGTCAACACGTGATGTACCGGATGTACCGTTGCAACACGTGATGTACGGAGTACCGTTCAAACACGTGATGTACCGGATGTACCGTTCAAACACGTGATGTATCCGATGTACCCGTTCACACGTCAACGTGATGTACCGGATGTACCGTTCAACACGTGATGTACCGGATGTACCGTCAACACGTGTGAATGTACCGGATTGTACCGTTCAACACGTGAATGTACCGGACTGTTTACCGTTCAATCATGTGATGTAACCGTTCAACACGTGATGTATACCGGGATGTAACCGTTCAACAACGTGATGTACCGGATGTACCGTTCAACACGTGATTTACCGGATGTACCGTTCAACATGGTGATGTACCGTTCAAACATGTTGTAACGGTGTCACCGTTCAACACGTGTGAATGTACCGTTCAAACACGTGACTTTTACCGGATGTACCGTTCACACGTGTAGATTTACCGGAATGTTACGTTTTTCAACACGTGATGTACCGGTGACCGTTAGCAGTGATGTACCGTTCAACACGTGATGTACCGATGTACCGTTCAACACACGTGGATGTACCGGATGTACCGTTCAACATGTGTAGATGAAGTATCGGATGTACACGTTCAACTGACGTGATGTACGTTCAACAGTGATGTACCGGATGTTACCGTTTCAACCATGTACGGATGCATGTACCGGATGTACCGTTCAACATCGTGATGTATCCGGATGTACCGGTTCAACACGTGATTGTACCGGATGTACCGTCAACACGTGATTACCGGATGCACCGTTAACTGATGTACCGGATGTACCGTTCAACAACGTGATGTACCGGGGAGTGTACGCGTTCAACACGTGATGTACCGGATGTACCGTTTCAACACGTGAGATGTTACCGGCTGTACGTTACACGTGTGTACCGATGTACACGTTTCAACACGTGATGTACCGGATGTACCGTTCAACACGTGATTGTAGACGCGTTTCAACACGTGATGTACCGGATGTACCGTGTCAACACGTTGATGTACCGGATGTACGTTCAACACGTGATGTACCGTAGTCCGTTTCAACACGTGATGTACCGGATGTACCGTTCAACACGTGATTCCGATGTACCGTTCAACACTGATGTACGCGGATGTACCGTTCAACACGTGATGTTACCGGATGTACCGTTCAACTAGTGATGTACCGGATGTCCGTTCAACCGTGATGTACCGGATGTACCGCTTCAAACCGTGATGTACGATGTACGTTCAAACACGTGATTGTACCGGATGTAACCGTTTCAACACGTGATGTACCGGATGATACCGTTCAACACGTGTGTACCGGATGTACCGTTTCACACGTGATTGTACCGGATGTTACCGTTTCAAACCGTGACATTACCGGATGTACCGTTAACAGTGAATGTACGATGTACCGTTCAACACGTGAATGTACCAACCCGATGGATGTACCGTTCAACACGGATACCGATGGTAACCGTACCGTACGTGCGCATGTACCGTTCAACAACGTGATGTAACCGGACTGTACGANTGTGTGTGTGTGTGTGTGTGTGTGTGTGTGTGTGTGTGTGTGTGTGTGTGTGTGGAAAACAGCCTCTGGTTTTTAGTCTTTTTCTATTTTCTTTTCAGACAGAATGATCACATTATCCCTTCAAATAGAGCCATGTTGAAAGCCTGCTGGTGACACTTCCGTCTGTTTTAGACCAGGAGTTGAAATTTCACTGCCATAAATGATATACACTGCTGTATATGTGGGATGTTGACGGGCATTTTTTTAGCCCCCACACTCAGGGCTGGATTCAATCCGTGTCGCAGAAGTATCGTGGAAGATCCGCGTTATAGCTCGATTTAAATTGAAAAACAATGTTCCCGCATTTTCTGAGATTGTCCACGATACTTCCGCGATACGGATTGAATCCAGCCCTGAAAGCTTTCAGACTCACATAATGAAGCACTTGGGATAATTATAAACAGAAAGTCTTGATTTTATTAAACCTAGCAATCTGGAAATGTGAAATGTGTGCCAACCATTCAAGCTTGAACTATGAATGACATAGTGGCACTGCCCTCACCCTAATCTAAATCATTTAGAGCCTGTACACACACACAGACAGAGATACACACACAGACAGAGATACACACACAGACAGAGACACACACACAGACAGAGACACACACACAGAGACACACACACAGACACGATGTTGTTGAAGTGTTACGTTTGGTGAATAAACCCTCTTCTTTTCTCTCCATCCTTGATGTGTTTCCCTTTACCCTCCTCCCATGGCCTCTCTCCACTCTTCCCTTATCTGGCCATTTCATCTGTCACCCATCTATCTTTCCCTGGCTGCTCTTCTCTCTCCTCTCCGTATTCCATTACACATGCCTCATTGTTTCCACTACTACTACTTCCCCTCTTCTTCTTCTTTTTGTTTTTCTCTCCTCTCCTTTTTGTTCCCCTCTCTCTCTCTCCATCCCTCCTCCTCCATGCAGGTGTAATGTCCAGGACTACATCTGGCACAAGGGTTCCCGCTGTGAGTCGGTGGTGACAGAGTTCCAGGTGCTGTGTCTGACCATCGGGGCGTCGGCCCTCATGGTGCTGCTGCTCTTCATGATCATCGTCTGCTTCGCCAAGAAGCTCCACGTGCTCAAGACCGAGAACAGCAAGYTGCGCAAACGCAGGTRAGCTTACRGCGTGGACCTGGGGAAACCTGCACAAATACAGGGGAGTTTATGGACCAGATRAMACCAGTTAGCACAAAGGTGTAAGAAAAGCAGGAAAAACCAGGCAGTGCAACCATAGATCATAGAACCCATGGAACCTGGCTGCGCAAACGCAGGTGAGCTTATGGACTAGAAAA
>NC_036872.1:25962356-25963664 GCF_002910315.2 Salvelinus sp. IW2-2015 | reverse complement strand
CAGCCTGTCCGTCGCTCTGCCTCCGCATCTCTGTCCGTCCGTTGCACTCGTTTATCCTGACTTGGGCTGGATAGGTTGGAAAAGTGAAGAAGGTCTCTTGATTGGTCGATAATAGGGCTTTGGGGGGGGGCGGGGAATCTGGGGGCATGAAATGTATTTTGTTTATGGGGTTATTATCAGGTTGRTAGMGGATGGTGTGCGAGATGTGTGCAAGGTGGCGGGGCTATTAAGTCAGGATAAACACCTGAGATGCAACATCCCCCTGCTGCCTGTAGGTGGCGGGGGAGAGCATAGACCTAGATGCACAACTAACGGAAGCATGGGGTAGCATAGCGCTAACACGGTCGTAGCAGCATGAGTAGAAGTAGTGCTACGACATAAGATGTGGCGCCACATTCTCACAACTCATCAAATAGTTCTGGTCGTCATACATGGTATAACCACAAGCAAATTGCTTCCCTTAGATTTCTTTTGCTCGTTTTTGTGTTTGTTTGTAGTTAGTTTATTTTGCGTTATTCTTCCTTCTGGGTAATTGCGATAATGTTTCTGTAAATATAATATAGTGACAACTTGGGGGGGCATCTTATTGCAGTGCTTCATAACATGAGACAGTTAGCACAATCACCTATCAGAACACTACTAACCGTAACCATAACCACAACCCGATACCATCCACAACCAAATAAAACACCATACGACACCCCCATCTTCCAGACATCTTCTGATCTCGGAAACAGGATAGCTCTGCTCTTTGAGTCTCAACCTGGGTTTGCAGTTTAGATCCACAGGTCCACAGTCAGTGTGTTAGTACATCTCTCTATCCATACGAGTCGATTTTAGAGCACCAGTACAGAGTATCTGGAGAAAAGGTCCATTCAAATACTATGTAGATTCATCGGCAGAGAACAGCCAACACCATAGAAACATACGTCTTACTAAAAAAGCTCAGAAAACATCAACTAATAATACCAATACCTCAAATCCCTCCGTCTAGTTCATGAACTAAAACCCTTGTGTTTCTATGTCAACACGGTACCCTCAGAAATATTTCATCCAACATTTACTATGGGAATGTCAAGGCCACAAAGCACCATAGTTACTGAGACAAATCCTTCAGCGTCCTTATATGGGCAAGACAGTCTCTACCTCTCAATGTGAGCTGGGAATATCAGATATCATCCTTAGGAAGTTCCCCTTAGTAGGTCTTCTCTCTCTGCTTTTTCATTCTCTCTCTCTACCGCCAACTCTCTTGGTTTCTATCCAACTATCTCTGTCACTCTCCCTATCTGTCTCCCTCCCTCTCTCTCT
>NC_036872.1:25961223-25962256 GCF_002910315.2 Salvelinus sp. IW2-2015 | reverse complement strand
GAGACAGAGGGAGGGAGAGACAGAGACACAGAGAGAGGGAGACTAAGTATGAAGTGAAATAGAGAAAGTGAGAGAAGAACAACTCCATTGTGTAGTGTACTGTGTGTGTTAGTGTAGTGTGTGTTAGTGTGTAGTGTGTGTTAGTGCAGTGTGTAGTGTTAGTGTAGTGTGTGTTAGTGTGGTGTGTAGTGTGTGTTAGTGTGTGTGTTAGTGTGGTGTGTAGTGTGTGTTAGTGTGTGTGTTAGTGTAGTGTGTGTTAGTGGCTCAGTGACATCATGAATGGGAGAGGGATTCAGGAGGAGGATTTTAGACCGAAGCTAAAAAAAAAAATATTGTTATTTTTCCCTCTGGCCTCAGATCAGTCACGTCTCTTTCCTGCTGCTGTGCAAATTAAAAACTATCTGCTATCTGGAAACTATTATCTACAATCGATTGAACACTGGCCTTACGGTCAATGCTAATGTCAGGATCTATTGCTAAGCTTTCGGTCAATGGGGGACATTTGTGTCGATGGGGTCTCACCACTAGATAGGAAATGTGAATTACTTTATTTTCTGTCGTAACCGAGAGAGTGGTGAGAATGAGTTCTTTACCAGACTGACTGACAGACTGTGTGGCTGTGTTTTAGTGGTGAATGTGGGGCTACCACGTGTCTCTGAAACAGATGAAATAGTTATGAGGAAGAGAGAGGGAGAGAAAGAGTTAGAGAGAGAGAGAGAGGAAGAGAGAGCAAGACGGCTGTTTCTGTGTTTGTGTAGTTAGTGAGTGTCACAGTTGAACACAATGGCCGGTGCTAGCAGAGCTAAGTACTTTAACATATGAGAAGAGATGGAGGAGGAGGAGGGAGCGAGGGAGGTAGGCCCTCCTCAGGGAAAATATGACTACCCCTCTTCACCGTTTCTCTCTCTCTCCCTCTCACTTACTCTCTTTTCACCCCTCTCCCCCTTTCTTTCTCCATTCTCTTTCCCTCTTTCTCTTTTGTCCTGTATCCACACTCCACACCTTCATCCATCTCCCTTCCTTCCTCCCTCCC
>NC_036872.1:25943982-25952898 GCF_002910315.2 Salvelinus sp. IW2-2015 | reverse complement strand
TCCGACTTTTCCTGGACCTTTCTTCCTGACAACTAAAGGTCCGAGAGGGCCTGCACATGAGGGATTCTCTACGTAGCTGTTTTACATAGCTGCTGCTCACCCTTCTGCCCCCCGCGGCCACGATCTCACGTCTTTGTCTGGTGTAGTCTACAGACTTGGAGACGTTGTACAGGAGGCACGGTAGACATGTTGTAAACGTCTTGGTCTGTTGTAACAGTGAGGCTATCGGAAACATAAGCACAACACAGACAGCCAGTCTTAAGGCGTCCGCATGCRTCCAGCCGAAACCGCTGGGAAGAGTTTGTTRATATATTCTGACCACGTTTTGTGATGTTTTTTTGTTCGTTTTGGACTTCGGTAAGAGTTCTTCCCGCTGTTCAGGCACGCAACATCTTTTCTTGAGGCAAGCCGAAGTCAGCAGCCCCTTCGTCTGTGATTGGTCAACAGTAGGGATCCTTAAATAAAGTCTTTGTTGTCATTCAACGAGAGACGACTCGTTTTCATGCACATTCTTTCATTGAGAAATACACCCAACATCTTAGTTGGATGTAAAATTGCGCGACTAAGATCTCCTTGGCAAAAAGTCAAAATTAATGACAGATTTATTGCGTTATCTGAGATGAATTCAGACTATTTTGAGGCATCTTTAAATGGCATCTCAAAACAGTATTATTGTGGTTTTTCAAGCGAAGGTCTTTTAAGGGAGCGTGCGAGCTCACTAGGCCGCCACGAGTTCGGCAAGGCGCCAGACGAACTGACGCATGCTGACGCCTTAAGGAGCTATTTCAGGGAGTTTTTTCATTAGGGAGTCGGCCTATTTAGGCAGCATATCAAACACAGGTAAGACTAACAGTGTCCCAGGCAGGTGCAGGCCAGCCTGTGTGGGTGTGTCATGTCCTTGTAGTCCTGCCGCTCCTGTTGTGTTTAACTCTCGGGTGACAGAGGTAGGAGACTCAGTCCAAGAACTGTGTGTTTGTGTGCTTTGCCCTACAGCTGCAGAATCAGAGTCTCTCTGTGGGTGTGTTTGTGTGTTGGACCTCTTCAGTCTGTAAATCACTAGATGTTCCAGAGACATCAACCAGCCAAGAACTGAAGGGTTGAGTTAACCTGTAGAACATGATGTCTCCCTCCTGTCTCTCCCCTCTGTCTCACCTACTGTATTTCTCCTTTCTGTCTCCTCTCTGTCTCCTTCCTTCTCCTCTCTGTCTCCTCTCTGTCTCCCCTGTCTCCTCTCTGTCTACCCTGTCTCCTCTCTTTCTCCTCTCTGTCTCCTCTCTGTCTCCACTGTCTCCTCTCTGTCTCCTCTCTGTCTCCCCTCTTTTGTTCTCTCTGTCTCCCCTCTGACTCCTCTCTGTTCTCTCTTTCTCCTCTCTGTTCCCCTGTCTGCCTCTCTGTCTTTCCCCTGTCTCCTTCTCTGTTCCCTCCTGTCTCCTCTCTGTCTCCTCTCTGTCTTTCCGCTCTCTGTCCTCCTGTCTCCAACTGTCCTCTCTATGTTCCTCTCTTTCTTCCTCCTCTGTCTCCACTGTCTCTCCTGTCTCTCTCTGCTCCTCTCTGTCCCTCTTTCTCCTCCTTGTCTTCCCTCTTTCTCCTCTCTGTCTCCTCTTCTGCATCTCTCTGTCTCCACTGTTTCCCTCTCTGTCTGCCTCCTGTCTCCCCTGTCTTCCTCTCTGTCTCCTCTCTGCCTCCTCTCTGTCTCCCTGTCTCTCTCTCCCTCTGTGTTCTCTCTGTCTTACCTCTGCATCCTCTCTGTCTCTCCTCTGTCTCCTCTCTGGCCTCCTCTCTGTCTTCCTCTCTGTCTCCCCGGCTTGTCTCCTCTCTGCCTCCTCTCTGTTTCCACTGTCTGCCCTCTGTCTCTCTCTGTCTCCCCTGTCTCCTCTCTGTCCTCCTTCTGTTCCTCTCCTGTCTCCACTGTCTCCCCTCTGTTCCTCTCTGTCTCCCCCTCTCCTTCCTCTTGTCTCCCTGTTCCTCTCTGTCTTTCTCTGTTCCCCCCTGTCTCCCCTTGTTCCCCGCTGTTCTGCTCTGCTCTCTCTGTTCCACTGTCTCCCTTCTGTCTCCTCTCTGTCTCCCCTCTGTCTCCTCTCTGTTCCTTCTGTCTCCTCTCTGTCTCCCCTCTGTCCTCCCTCTGTCTCCCGCTGTTCCTCTCTGTCTCCCCTCTGTCTCCTCTCTGTTCCTCTGTCTCCTTCTGTTCTCCCTCATGTCTCCCGCTCTGTCTCCCCGCTGTCTCCTCTCTGGGCTCCTCTCTGTCTCCCCTGTTCCTCTCTATCTCCTTCTGCCTCCTTCTGTCTCCTGCTCTGTCTCCCTCTTTGTCCTCCTCTCTGTCTCTCCTCTGTCCTCCTCTTTCTGAGTCCTCTCTGTCTCCCTCTGTCTTTCCTCTGTCTCCTCTGTTCCCGCCTCTGTGTTCTCTGTCTCCCCTCTGTCTCCTCTCTGTTTCCCCTCTGTCTTTCCTCTGTCCTCTGTCTCCTCTGTCTCCCCTCTGTGTTTCGTCTGTCTCCCATCTGTCTTTCCTCTGTCTCCTCTGTCCTTTCCTCTGTCTCCTCTGTCTCATCTCTCCCTCTGTGTTTCTCTGTTCTCCCCTCTGTCTCCTCTCTGTCTCCCCTCTGTTTTCCTCTGTCTCCTCTTGTCTCCCTCTGTCTTCCTCTGTCTCCCTCTGTCCCTTTCCTCTGTCTCCTCTGTCTTTCCCTCTGTCTCCTCTGTCTGCATCTCTGCCCTCGGTGTGTTCCTCATCTGTCTCCTCTCTGTCTCTCTGGTCTCCCTTCTGTGTTCTTCTGTCTCCCTCTGTCTCTCTCTGTCTACCCTCTGTCTCCCCTCTTCGTCTCCTCTCTGTCTCCATAAACTGTCTCCCCTCTGTCTTTCTCTGTCTCCTCTGTCTCCTCTCTTTCAATTTCTGTCTCTCTTGTCCTCCTCTCTGTCTCCCCTCCTGTCTCCCTCTGTCTCCTCTCTGCTCCCATCTGTCTCATCTGTCTCTCTCTGTTCCCTCTGTCTCCTCTCTGCTCTCCTCTGTCTCTCTCTCCATCTGTCTCCCCTCTGCCTGCCTCTCTGGTCTCCCTCTGTCTCTCGCTCTGTCTCCTTCCCTGCTCCCATCTGTCTATCTGTCTCTCTCTGTCTTCTCCTTTCCTCCGCTCTGTCTCCTCTGTCCTCCCCTCTGTCTCCTCTGTTCCTCTGTCTCCCCTCTGTATCCTCTGTCTCCACCTCTCTGGCTCCTTCTGTCTCCTCTGTTCTCCTCTCTTGTCTCCTCTGACTCTCTTGGCCTCCTGCTCTGTCTCCTCTCTGGCCTCCCTGTCCTCCTCTCTGTCTCCTCTGTCTCCCAGTCCTCCTCTGCTGTCTCTCTTGTCCTCTTTCTGTTCCTCTCTGTCTCCTTTCTGTCTCCCTCTGTCTCTCTCTGTTCCCCTCTGTCTCCCCTCTTGCTGGTCTCTCTCTGTCTCCCCTCTGCCTCCGCTGTCTCCTCTCTGTCTCCCCTCTGTCTCCTCTCTGACTCCCTCTTCTGCTCCACTTGTCTTTCCCTCTGTCCTCCTTGTCTCCTCTCTCCCCTCTGTGTTCTCTCTGTCTCCTCTGTTCCTCCTCTGTCTCCCTCTGTCTTTCCTCTGTCTCTTCTGTCTCCTCTGTCTCCTCTGTGTTCTTCTCTGTCTTCACCCTCTGTCTTTCCTCTGTCTCCTCTCTGTCTCCCTCTGTCTTTTCCTCTGTCTCCCTCTGTCTTCTCTGTCTCCTTCTGTTCTCTGTCTCCCTCTGCGTGTTCTCCTCTGTCTCCCCTCTGTCTCCTCTCTGTCCTCCCCTCTGTCTCCGCTCTTGTCTCCTCTCTGCTCCTCTCTGTCTCCTCTATGTCTCCCCTCTGTCTCCCCTGCTCTGTCTTTTCCTCTGTCTCCTCTGTCTAACCTCTCTCCAATCTGTCTCCTCTGTTCCTCTTGTCTCCCTCTGTTCCTCTGCTCTCCTCTCTGCCTCCCATCTGTCTCATCTGTCTCTCTCGTCCTCCTTCTGTTCCTCTCTGCCTCCTCCTCTGTCTCCTCTTCCATCTGTCTCTCTTGCTCTTCTGTCTCACCCTCTTGTCTCTCCTCTGTCTCTCTCTGTCTCCTCTCTGCTCCATCTGTCTCATCTGTCTCTCCTCTGTCTTCCTCTTGTCTCCGTCTGTCTCCTCTGTCTCCCTCTGTTCCTCTGTTCTCCTCTGTCCTCCCTCTTCTCCTCTGGTCTCCTCTCCTGCTCGCTTTGGTCTCCTCTCGTCTCCCTCTGTCTCCCTCTGTCTCCGTTTGTTCTGCCTTCTTGCCTCTCTCTGTTCCTCTGTTCCGTCTCTGTCTCCTCTGTCTCTTCTGCTCCTTCTCTGTCCTCCTCTGTTCTTCCTCTCTGTCTCCTCTCTGCCTCCTCTCTGTTCCTCTGTCTCCTTCTGCCCTCCTCTCTGTCTCCCTCTGTCCTCCTCTTGTCTCCTCTGTCTCTCTCTGTCTCTCTGTCTGCCTCTGTCACTTCGTGTCTCCTCTGTCACCGTCTCTGTCTCTCTCTGCATCCTCTCTGTCTCCCTCTGTTCTTCTCTGCTCTCTCTGTCCTCCTCTCTGTCTCCTTCTGTGTCCTCTGTCATCCTCTCTGCTCCCCTCTGTCTTTCCTCTGTTCCCTGTCTCCTCTCTGTCTTCCTCTGTGTCTCTGTCTGCCCTCCCGTTCCCTCTGCTCTTCCTCTCTGTTCCCTGCTCCTCCTGTTCTCCTCTCGTCTTCTGTCTTGTCTCCCTCATGTTCCTCCTCTGTCCTCCTCTCTGTCTCCCTGTTCTCCCCTGTCTCCTTCCTCGTCTCCCTCTGGTCTGCCTCGTCTCCCTGTTCTCCTCTTCGTTCTCCTCTCTGTTCCTCTGTCTCCCTCTGTCTCCTCTCTGTGCCCTGTCTCCCCTGTCTCCTCTCTGTCTCCCCTGTCTCCTCGTCTGCCCTGTCTCCTCTCTGTCTCCTCTCTGTCTCCTTCTCCTCCTGCTCCTGTCTCTCTGTCTCCTCTGTCTCCCCTGTCTCTCTCTCTGTCTCCCTCGTCTGCTCCTGTCTCCTTCTGTCTCCTCTGTCTCCTCTGTCTCTCTCTGTCTCCTCTGTCTCCTCTCTGTCTCTCCTCTGTCTTCCTCTCTGTCCTCCTCTCTGTCTCTCCTCTGGTCTGCCTTTCGTCTCCTCTCTGTTCCTTTGTCTCCTCCCTGGTCTCACTCTCTCGGTGATGACGTAGGTTTGCGGTTAGAAACCTGATCTGCATCTATGTGCCCCACTGATGGACAGGAACAGCAAGAGCGTCTCAACAACACACCACACACACACACACACACACACACACACACACACACAACACACACACACACCCACAAACACACACACACACACACACACCAACACAGGTTGTTTCTGGTTCTCTCTCTTCTAGAACAATGCACTTATACAGGTTGTTGTTTTAAATTCTGGAGTTTCTGCTCTTTCACCCTTTATAAACACACACAACAATGCTGATCAAAGTGTGTGTGTTTCTGCGTCTGTTTGTCGTGTGTGTCTGCGTCTGTGTGTGTGCAGTCTGTGGTCCTGTGTGTCTGCGGTTGTGTGTGTTGTGTCTGCGTCTGTGTTGTGTGTGTCTGCGTCTGTGTGGGTTGTGTCTGTGTGTGTGTTGTCTGCGTCTGTGTTGTGTGTGTCCTGCGTCTGTGTGTGTGTCTGCGTCTTGTGTGTGTGTCTGCGTCTGTGTGTGTGGTGTCTGTGTGTGGTTGTGTGTGTCTGCGTCTGCGTCCTGTGTGTCTTGCGTCTGTGTGTGTGTGTCTGCGTATGTTGTGTGTGTGTCTGCGTCTGTGTGTCTGCGTCTGTGTTGTGTGAGCTGGTCCTGTGTGTCCTGTGTCGTTGTTGTGTGTGTGTCTGCGTTTGTGTGTGTGTGTCTTGCGTCTTGTGTGTGTGAGCCTGCGTCCTGTGTGTGTGTGTGTCTGCGTCTGTGTGTGGTGTGTCTTGCGTCTTGTGTGTGTGAGCCTTGCGTCTGTGTGTGTGAGCCTGCGTCTGTGTGTGGTCTGTCTGTGTGAGTGTGTCTGCGTCTGTGTGTTGTGTGTCTTGCGTCTGTGGTGTGTGAAGCTCTGCGTCCTGTGTGTGTGTGTCCTGGGTCCTGTGGTGTGTGTGTCTGTGTGTGTGTGTATCTGCGTCTGTGTGTGTGTGTCTGCGTCTGTCTGTGTGTGTGTTGCGTCCTGTGTGTCTCGTCTTGTCTGTTGTGTGTCTGAGTCTGTGTGCTGTGAGCTGCGTCTGTCTTGTGTGTGGTCTGCGTCTGTGTGTGTGAGCCTGCATTCTGTCTGTGTGTGTCTGTTGTGTGTGTTGTCTGCGTCTGTTGTGTTTGTTGAGCCTGCGTCTGTCTGTGTGTGGTGTCTGGCGTCTGTGTGTTGCGTCTGTCTGTGTGTGTCTGAGTCTGTGGTGTGATGCCTGCGTCTGTCTGTGGTGTGTCTGCGTTGTGTGTGTGAGCCTGATGTGTCTGTGTGTGTCTGTTGGTGTTGTGTTGTCCCTGGCGTCTGTGTGTGTGTGGTGTGTCTGTGTGGTGTGTGTCTGCGTCTGTTGTTGTTGTGGCCTGCGTTTGTCCTGTGTGTGTCTGCGTCTGTGTGGTGTGAGGCCTGGCGTCTTGTGTGTGTGTGTTCTGCGTCTGTGTGTGTGTCTGCGTCTTGTGTGTGTTGTGTCTGCGTCCTGTCTGGTGTGAGCCTGCTTCTGTGGTGTGTGAAGCTGCGTCTGTGTGTTGTGTGTGACTGCTTCTGTGTGTCGTGAGCCTGCGTCTGTGTGTGGTGAGCCTGCGTCTGTGTGTGTGAGCTGCGTTCTGTGTGGTGTGTAGCTGCGTGCTGTTGTGTGAGCCTGCATCTGTGTGGTGTGAGCGTGCGTCTGTGTGTTGTGTGTCTGCGTCTGTGTGTGTGTGTGTGGTCTGCGTCTGTGTGGTGTGTGGTGTCCTGCGTCTGTGGTTGGTGTGTGGTGTGTGTGTGTGTGTGTGTGTGTGTGTGTGTGTGGTGTGTGTGTGTGTGTGTGTGTGGTGTGTGTGTGTGTGTGTGTGTGTGTGGGTAGATGGCAGTTCCCATTCTACTCTAAACTGCCCGTTTAAGTCACAGCCTGTTTTCTCTGTTTCTGCACTGAAAGGAAGGCTGTGTGTGTGTGTGTTGTGTGTGTGTGTGTGGTGGGTGTGTGTGTGTGTGTGTGTGTGTGTGTGTGTGTGTGTTGTGTGTGTGTGTGTGTGTGTGTGTGTGTGTGTGTGTGTGGTGTGGTGTGTCTCTCTCTCTCTGTCTCTCTTCTCGTCTCCTCTCTCCTCTCCTTTTCTTCTCTCTCTTCTCTTCTCTCTCTGTGTGTACAGTGTACATCCTTATGGACTTTATTGAGGTTATACAGGAAGTGTTAGAGGATAAGTAAAGAATTGACTCTCTCTCTCTCTGTGTCTCTGTGTCTCTCTGTCTCTCTGTCTCTCTGTCTCTCTGTCTCTCTGTCTCTCTGTCTCGCTGTCTCTCTCTCTCTTTGTCCAATAGTCACTAAAACATCCCCCCTCTTTTCTCATACTGTCCCTGTGTGTTGTACTTTTTCTGGAGGAAAGAGAAGGAGAGAGGAGGAGAGAGAAGGAGAGACAAGCTCTACCGTTGTGTCTAACCTATAGAAAGCAGTCTGTGTCATTAAAGTGGAGCTGTGGTCTATCAAATCAATGGTTACATCATCAACAGCTGGGTGTGTGTTTGTGTGTGTATCTATGTGTGTGTGTGTGTAGGTATCTATGTGTGTGTGTGTCTCTAGGGCAGGGTGATTTGTGTTGTCTGGGCGTTATCCAGGGGATAAACTTGGCAGACAACGAGAGAACCCCAACTCCATGCCAGAACACACACAAACACACACACACTACCGAAACACACACACACTGTTCCGTTGCTGATCCCATAGGATAGATACACCCATATGGTTTATTACTAAGACCTGGAGACGTGTGTGTGTGTGTTCAATTGTGTGTACAGTGAGCTACAAAAGTATTGGGTGAGTGACACATTTTTGTTGTTGTTTTGGCACTTTGGATTTGAAATGATACAATCACTATGAGGTTAATTCTTATGGCTGCAATCCCGTTAACGGGATCGATATGACAACAGCCAGTGAAAGTGCAGGGCGCCAAATTCAAACAACAGAAATCTCATAATTGAAAATTCCTCAAGCATACAAGTATTTCACACCATTTTAAAGATACACTTCTCATTAATCCCACCACAGTGTCCGATTTCAAAAAGGCTTTACAGCGAAAGCACCACAAATGATTATGTTAGGTCACCACCAAGCCACAGAAAAACACAGCCATTTTTCCAGCCAAAGTCACAAAAAGCAGGAATAGAGATACAATTAATCACTAACCTTTGATGATCTTCATCAGATGACACTCATAGGACTTCATGTTACACAATACATATATGTTTTGTTCGATAAAGTTAATATTTATATCCAAAAACCTCAGTTTATATTGGCGCCATGTTCAGAAATGCCTCCAAAATATCCGGAGAAATTGCAGAGAGCCACATCAAATGACAGAAATACTCATCATAAACTTTGATGAAAGATAGGCGATGAGTTGAAAACCTACAAACCTCAGATTTCCCACTTCCTGGTTGGATTTTCTTCTCAGGTTTCTGCCTGCCATATGAGTTCTGTTATACTCACAGACATAATTCAAACAGTTTTAGAAACTTCAGAGTGTTTTCTATCCAATACTAATAATAATATGCATATATTAGCAACTGGGACTGAGGAGCAGGCAGTTTACTCTGGGCACCTCTGTGCACCTTTCATCCAAGCTACTCAATACTGCCCCTGCAGCCATAAGAAGTTAACCTCTCTGGGATCGTTCGGGATGCTAGCGTCACACCTCGCCAACAGCCAGTGAAATTGCAGGGCGCCAAATTCAAAACAACAGAAATCTCATAATTAAAATTCCTCAAACATACAAGTATTTTACAC
>NC_036872.1:25940619-25943277 GCF_002910315.2 Salvelinus sp. IW2-2015 | reverse complement strand
AATAGCATTATAAATCTTCACTTACCTTTGATGATCTTCATCGGAATGCTCTCCCAGGACTCCCACTTCCACAAGAAATGTTTGTTTTGTTCGATTACGTCCATATTTATGTCCAAATACCTCCGTTTTGTTCACGCGTTTAGTTCACTATTCTAAAGGCACAATACGCGAGCGCAAAATCCAGACAAAAAGTCAAAAGAGTTCCATTACAGTTTGTAGAAACATGTCAAACGATGTTTACAATCAATCCTTAGGGTCTTTTTATAATACATCTTCAATAATATTCCAACCGGACAATAGCGTATTCATTACAGAGGAAAAAGAAGGAACGGCTCGCCCGCGTGACTCATTGGCCTCAGCCTAGTCCACTTGTTGAAACAGCTCTTATTCGACCCCCTTCCACAATAGAAGCCTCAAACAACTTTCTAAAGACGGTTGACATCTGCTGGAAGCCTTGGGAAGTGCAATCTGGCCCCATAGACACAGCATATTGGATAGGCAATCACTTAAATGAAACTACAAACCTCAGATTTCCCACTTCCTGGTTGGATTTGTCTCAGGTTTTCGCCTGCCATATGAGTTCTGTTATACACACAGACATTATTTTAACAGTTTTGGAAACTTTAGCGTGTTTTCTATCCAAATCTACTACTTATATGCATATCATAGCTTCTGAGCCTGGGTAACAAGCAGTTTACTCTGGGCACCTTATTCATCCAAGCCACTCAATACTGCCCCCCTTTCCCAAAGAAGTTAATATGCTCCTGTGTCCCGGCATATTGTAAATATGGTACTGGAACTGACTGACCCTGTAGATAGTATGCTTACTTACATTCTAGTGTTCTTCTTAGTTCTATTTGTCGTGTTCTACTTGACTGTTTATTTTGTTTTTTACAGTTCTACTGATATTGATTACTGCATTGTTGGGAAAGAGCGAGCAAGAAAGACATTACACTGTACTAGTGCACGTGACAGTAAAAACCCTGAAACCTGAAACCGAGAGAGAGACGAGGTAGAGGAGCTAGAGAGAGAAGATGGAAGAGAGAGGAGAGAGAGATGAGGTAGAAGAGCTAGAGAGAGAAGATGGAAGAGAGGAGAGAGAGACGAGGTAGAGGAGAGAGAGAGAAGATGGAAGAGAGGAGAGAGAGACGAGGTGAGGTAGAGGAGCTACAGAGAGAAGATGGAAGAGAGGAGAGAGAGATGAGGTAGAGGAGCTAGAGGAGAAGATGGAAGAGAGGAGAGAGAGATGAGGTAGAGGAAGCTAGAGAGAAGAAGAGAGGAGAGAGGGAGAGAAGAAGAGAGGCGAGGTAGAGGAGCTAGAAGAGAGAAGATGGAAGAGAGGAGAGAGAGAACGAGGTAGAGGAGCTAGAGAGAGAAGATGAGAGAGACGAGGTAGAGGAGCTAGAGAGAGAAAGATGGAAGAGAGGAGAGAGAGACGAGGTAGAGGAGCTAGAGAGAGAAGATGGGAGAGAGGAGAGAGAGATGAGGTAGAGGAGCTAGAGAGAGAAGATGGAAGAGAGGAGAGAGAGACGAGGTAGAGGAGCTAGAGAGAGAAGATGGAAGAGAGGAGAGAGATAGAGGTAGAGGAGCTAGAGAGAGAAGATGGAGAGAGAGGAGAGAGAGACGAGGTAGAGGAGTAGAGAAAGAAGATGGAAGAGAGGAGATAGAGAGATGAGGTAGAGGAGCTAGAGAGAGAAGATGGAAGAGAGGAGAGAGAGAGATGAGGTAGAGGAGCTAGAGAGAGAAGATGGAAGAGAGGAGAGAGAGATGAGGTAGAGAAGCTAGAGAGAGAAAAGATGGAAGAGAGGAGAGAGAGAGATGAGGTAGAGGAGCTAGAGAGAGAAGTGGAAGAGAGGAGAGAGAGATGAGGTAGAGGAGCTAGAGAGAGAAGATGGAAGAGAGGAGAGAGAGATGAGGTAGAGAAGCTAGAGAGAGAAGATGGAAGAGAGGAAGAGAGAGAGATGAGGTAGAGGAGCTAGAGAGAAGAAGATGGAAGAAAAGAGGGAGAGAGAGACGAGGTAGAGGAGCTAGAGAAGATGGGAGAGGAGAGAGAGAGACGAGGTAGAGGAGCTAGAGAAGATGGGAGAGAGGAGAGAGAAGACGAGGTAGAGGAGCTAGAGAAGATGGAGAGAGGAGAGAGAGACGAGGTAGAGGAGCTAGAGAAGATGGGAGATGCCATGCAACATTTATTCAGCCCTGTATGAACTAATATCTATTCAGCTCAATTTGTGGGACTGTCCTCACTTTAAATAGTGTTTAACAACTGAACTGAATGCAGGGAGTTCATTGGCCAGCTCAGCCTAGTTACTTAACTCACTTTATAGGCTAGTGTATGGGTGTGTGTTCAGTTTTATGAGGAGCGTGTGTGTGTGCTTGCGTGTGTGTGTGTAAAATGGGAGGGTAGCAGCTCTGAGGAATGTGTTCTCTCCCCCACTGTTCCACGAGACTCCAACGAGAGAGAGAGAGAGAGAGAGAGAGAGAGAGAGAGAGAGAGAGAGAGAGAGAGAGAGAGAGAGAGAGAGAGAGAGAGAGAGAGAGAGAGAGAGAGAGAGAGAGAGAGAGAGAGAGAGAGAGAGAGAGAGAGAGAGAGAGAGAGAGAGAGAGAGAGAGAGAGAGAGAGAGAGGAGAGAGAGAGAGGAGAGAGGAGAGAGAGAGACC
>NC_036872.1:25932115-25938732 GCF_002910315.2 Salvelinus sp. IW2-2015 | reverse complement strand
CCATGTTGGTTTCCATATGTTTTTTTTCGTGCAGTATTGAGACTGCTTTGTAACCTTGGTAACAAGCGGTAACAGGCATCAACTGAGCGGTAACATGGCAGCAGCTATCAGCGTGTAGTGAGCAGTGTTAGTTGCTACAGCAGGTGGTGGTGGATGGCCGGGCTCAGAGTCACGTCACGCGGTGCACTACTGCTCCGGGTCATGTGGGGCGCTGTCCCAGGGACTGGACTGTACTGTTGCCCATCGCAGCACCTGCTCCGAGCTGCTGACCGCCCCKTCACACACACACGCTCACACACACCCCGACCCCTCACACACATTCACACACAACCTGACCCGAAACGCTAACTCTCCTCACCAAATCCCCAACGGCTCTAAACTTAGTATGACCAGCTGTAACGGGTGCAGTGGTGTCCCTAATGATCCTAACAGTGTGTATGGTGTGGTGGGTGAGGACAGTCCTCCATGGCGAGGTAAGAAGGCCAACACTACCACCACTACTACCAGTCCTGACCGGCCTCTCCAGAGCTCTGCCAGTCTGAAGGACATCACAGGAGAAGCCATCAACCTGGCCAGTGGCAAACTCAAAGAGTTCTCCTTCGAGAAGCTCCGCCTTTCCACCAGTCACGTGACCTTAAGGAAAGGTCGCAAGGTCAGGCCGGACTCCTACAGCCGTCGGTCCACGGACCTCGACATCGTCTACGGACACTTCACCGGGAACGTCGGAGGAACCGGGAATGGGACTATTACCGGAAATGGAAACGCCAATGATGAGAACCTGCCGCCTTTCAGCGACACCACCAAGGTGCTCAAAGGCCAATCGCCTTCTAGCATCAACTCCGGGGGCGGGTCTCTATCCACAACCATTCTATCCAGTGTCTCCAGGGCCGGGTCCACCAGTAGCCTATCCAGCGCCTGCTCCGGTTCCTTGGAGGCGGGGCTAAACACAGTGGCGTCTCTCTACCTCAGCTCATTAGCCGACGAGTCCCTCATCGCCCGGTTACTGGAGAAGACCCGTGCAGGGGAGGAGGGAGGAGTGGGAGGAGCAGGGGGGGAAGACATACGGGCCTGTCTGGACATTCTGGTCAAGTGTTCAGAGGACTTGAAGAAATGTACGGACATCATCAAGCAGTGTATCAGTCGGAAGAGTCCCGGGGGAGGGGAAGATGGGGGAGCCAGTCCAGAGAGCATCTACAGAGCTGTGATGACCAGACTGAGCTCCTATCTGAGGAAACTGCCTCTAGAGCTGGAGGGCGCTGGGTTAGGGTTAGGGTCAGGGGCTGGAGGTCAAGGGTCAGGGATTGGAGGTCATAGCGAGTTGGCCGAGCTGGTTAGTAGTCTTCAAATGCTGCAGCAAGCTGCTGTCCCCTTCTCACCTATATTTGGGAATGATCAACCGCCACGGTATGAAGACGTTGTTCAGAACCCTCCCTTACCCAAGAGCAGGGCTATACTGCCACCCTCATCACTCGCTCCAGACTCCTCTCTCCCTTTGTCCACTACGCCTGAGACAGCAGGGAGACATAAGGTTCAGACCAACGGGCTGCAGCACACGCACACTCTGTCAACTCTGTCACACACACACTCTCCCTCACTGCATACACACACGTTGTTTATTTCTACCCCCCAATCCCAGGCACACACACCTTCATCACAAACGCACACTCCGTCAGCYRGCACACACACTCCGTCCATCTCCCCCATGGAGGCTCTCTTTATTGAGGAGGATGRAGACCTGGGAAGGGGMCTGAACAGGGCTTCCAGACACACACACTCACACACACCGACCAGAAGCCTCACACACACTCACAGTCGGAACGGGACAGCTTTTAGTCCACACACACCCCCCAGCTCCGCGCACACACACCTCAGCCCCAATCTGTCACACGTACACGTTACACACACACTCCAGTCTGCCGGTGAAGACCTCACCRGCCCCCCAACCTCCGAACACACCCCTCCTGTCACTCATAGAGACGACGACATCGACACACTTCTGATGGACTTGGAGTGTCTGTCGCAGAGCATGGGTCGGGAGAGAGACAGAGTCAGAGAGGGAGAGAGAGAAAGAGAGACGGAGCCCCCTCTCCCCCCTAAGACCAGCCAGAGGGGGACAGGACAGGGGAACACCTCCCCACAAACCCAACCCTCTCTCCAGACACAAACCCAATTCAACCCCCAGGCTCAAAGGCCTGTTCCTGTTAGCCACCTAACCGCTAACGCCCAGGCCACTAGGTCGACCCCCAGCTCACCTGCTCCTCTCCCCCAGGCAGAGGGCAGCGTGGTGGGGCTGGGAGATGAGGAGGACGGGGCCCTGCTGCTGAGGATCCTTGAGAGCATTGAGAGCTTTGCCCAGGAGCTGGTGGACTCTGGGGGTAGTCCTGGGAACACTGGGAAGACTGGGGCTCAGAGCAAAGAGAAGGAGGTGATGAGACTCCTACAGGACACTCTGGCTACTGCAGCCAAGACTGACACTATGACGCAGGCCAAACTACCTGGATCTCCACCAGCTGGGCAAGGTGACTGTCCGTGTCTATCTATTCCTATCCATGGTATTGTGTATATCAAATCAAATCAAATGTATTTATATAGCCCTTCGTACATCAGCTGATATCTCAAAGTGCTGTACAGAAACCCAGCCTAAAACCCCAAACAGCAAGCAATACAGGTGTAGAAGCGGTGGCTAGGAAAAACTCCCTAGAAAGGCCAAGACCTAGGAAGAAACGTAGAGAGGAACCAGGCTATGAGGGGTGGCCAGTCCTCTTCTGGCTGTGCCAGGTGGAGATTATAACAGAACATGGCCAAGATGTTCAAATGTTCATAAATGACCAGCAGGGTCAAATAATAATAATCACAGTAGTTGTCGAGGTTGTTATATGTTACACGGTTCTTCGTTCTATGTACGTATGTGAACTGAACTGTGCCTTTACCTACAGATGGACCTGTATCCACGCCTGTACATGTGTCTGCCTCCACTCCAGCACCTGCTCCCAGACTTACAGATGGACCTGTTCCTACGGCTCTACCTGTCTCTACAGCTCCCACACCTGTCCCTGCCCATATCCCCACAACCCTAGCAGAGTCTGTCGCTACAGACCAAGCTACACCTTCTGCCCTACCCACACCTGTTCCACCACCTACAGTCCTACCCACACCTTCAGAAGTGGCTACAGTTGGACTGTTAGAGGCCGCTAGACGTGAACATCCACCTGTAGCTGACCTGACAGCTGTACTTACCACCAAGGCCACCCCTCCACCGGCTGTAACCCCTGTCCCGCCCCCTACACCCACACCCGGAGAGGCACCTGTTGCAACCATCGCTGCTCCTCCTGTTGCCGTGAGACACCCGGTTGCCCCTAGCGATGTGGTTGCCCTGAGAGACATCGGCTCGACGCTGCTCATCCAGCAGACGCCTGAGGTGATCAGAGTGAGTACCACTGACCGACGTGTGTAAGGGTGCGTGCGTGCGTGCGTGCGTGAGTGCGTGCGTGTCAGGCTGTCAGACTTCTATTAGTCAGGTCTACCTGCCTCTTCCTCTGACACTATTGCTGCTGAAGGAGACTACTTTCTCTGTGTTCTAGTTGAGAGATGTGTCTTGTTTGTGAATGGAATGGAAAATAAACAATTATAATTGTAGAGAGAGAGAAGTAGAGAGAGAGAGACGAGAACAGGAGATGGATGCGAACAGATACAAAATACTGTTGTCCTGTGTTACACGTCTGTAGCCAGTGAATTCTTTGAAAAGCCATGGTTCATGGATCTCACATCAAACCACCCATCATCCTGGATCCACTCCCATTTCTAGCCAAGCCGCCTCTACAGATCTCACAGATAGAAATGATTCTATTTTTAGCACTCAACGCTGCCTTACACACAAAGGATAAAAAGGAACACTACATACGTAAGAATACTGTTCATTGATTACAGCTCATGCGTTCAACACTATAGTCTGCTTTCAACAGAGCAGACCATCAATAAGCTAAGAGACGGCACTGGGACTAAACACTCCCCTGCAACTGGATCCTGGAATTTCCCGACGGGCCGAGGGGGACCTTCAGGGGTATGCGTTGGCTTTATGTCCTTTCTCTGTACCTATAGACCGGCTAGGTTGCGAATCGCACAAGGACGTCCTGCGTGGTGCCACGCACGACTCAACACATCATCAAGTATTCGCTGAAGACGCGACGGCGATAGGCAACTGATCCATCGATGACGACACCATGCTCAGTTTACAGGTAAAGAACCTGGCAGAGTGGTGCAGGACAACATACTTCCCTCAAAATTCAGCAAGACAAAGGAGCTTGATCGTGGACAACAGGAAGCAGAAGGGTGAGCCCATCCACATCCACAGGGCCTGTACTGGAGCGGGTCGAGAGCTTCCAGTTCCTTGGTGGTCCATATCACTTAAGGAATATGATTTTGTTAGGCCATGGATGATGGCCTCTCAGGAGGCGTGCACACAATTTGGCCATTCGGTCTGAAAGTCTACAGCAGCACCATCGAGAGCATCTTGGCTGGCTGCATCACACTTAGTATGCTGCGACTGCAATGTATCTGACCGGCAAGGCGTTTACACGACGGTAGTGTTTAGAGCCCAGTATAATCAATCAATCAATCAAATGTATTTATAAAGCCTTTTTTACATCGCCAATGTACAAAGTGCTAAATACCAGAAACCCAGCCTAAAACGCACACAGGAGCATATAGGCTGGATCCTGGTAGAAAGCTTAAGAGAACAAGGCTCTGAGAGGTGGCCAGTCCTCTTCTGGTGTGACGGGTGAGATTATAAGAAGTATCACTGGCCAAGATGGTGTGAAACGTTTCTAATAGATGACAGCAGGGTCAAATAATAATAATACTACAGTGGTTGGTGAGGGTGCAAAGGAACGCAACCTCAGGAGTAAATGACAGGTGGCATTTCTTGAGAAAAGCGTCTCATAGTTGAGACAGAAGGTGCGGTAGCACGCAGAGAGAGTTTTGTCGAAAACAACAATCCGGACAGGTTAAGCACGTCCGGTGAGACAGGTCAGGGTTCGAGCCGCAGGGGCCAGAACAAGTTGAACACTGGAGCAGCAGACGGCAAGCGTGGGCCTGGGGATTCGACACAGGAGTCTTCAGGTCGCTTAGTTCGTCCTGAGGCAAGGTCCGTTCTCAGGTCCTCCTGGGATGCGGAGGGTAGTGAGAGCACATTTAGTACTGGGAGCATCACCTTACACTTCACACAGGACACCGGACTAAGACAGGAGAAATACTTCCAGATATTAAGACTACAAACTAGTCCCCTGACTCACATAAACTATTGCAGGCATAAATACTTGGACTCGCTAGAGACACAGGAGGGGTCGGGAGACCTGATACCTCCGGACATTCAGGGCCAACCGCAGGCGTTGTTATACCCCACTGCTACTTGCCAAAGCTTACAGCCCCCACACTAGAGGGAAATTTCACACCAACTCCTACCTTTGCTGATACATCAGGCTGAAATAATAGCAAGCAAAATTTCCCTAAGGACACCGCCGTGGGGGGTGCAGCCGGACAGGAACGAGCACTGTCAGAGACTCAACCACTCATGCCGCACCCTCCAGGGTTACGGCATGGAAGTGTACCCAGTAACCGCAGTGACTCAGCCTGTAATAGGGTTAGGGCAGAGAATCCCAGTGGAAGACGAGGGGGGAGAACCCTCTCTCTCATACCTTCCTGGCCTCTCTCTTGCTATACTCTCCTGGCCTCTCTCTCTCTCTGCCGTTCTCTCTCTCACTCCCGTGCTCCTGGCTCTCTTTCTCTCTCTCACTTGCTCGGTCCATGGCAGAGACGAGCAATGGGCGAGACTTCTCCGTTGGGCGTACTGCTTTTGCTGCCCTTTTCGTTCTCACTTGAGACCGCCATCTTCTCTCTCTCACGCCACCCCTTGTCCTCTCTCCTTCATTGTGTTGTGATACAGTTCCTCCATTCAGTAAAATCCCTGGCCTTCTCTCTCTCTCTCCTGCCTCTCTCCCTCCTGCCTCTTCCTCTCTCTCTCCTGCTGCTTCTCTCTTCCCTTGCTCTCTCTACTCCCTGTCCTCTCCTCTGCCTCTCTCTCTCCCTGCCTCTCTCTCTCCTTCTCTCCTGCCTTCTTGCCTCTCCTCTCTCTTCTGGCCCTTTCGCTCTCTCTCCTCCTCTCTCTGATCTCTCTCTCTCTCTCTTGCCTCTCTCTCTACGCTGTCTCTCTTCTCACTCCTCCTCTTCACTGCATCTCTTGCTCGTTCTCTCTCCTCTCTCCTTCTCTCTCTCTCTCTCTCCTCTCTTCTTCTCTCTCTCTCTCTCTCTCTCTTGCCTCTCTCTTCTCATCGCTGCTCTCTTCTTGCCTCTCTCTCTGCCTCTTCCTCTCTCTCTCCCTGCCTCTCTCTCTGCTCTTTCCTCTCTCTCTCCTCTTCTCTCTGCTCTTCTTCTTCTCTCTCTCTCGTCTCTCTGCCTCTCTCTCTCTCTCTCTCTCTGCAGTCCTCTCTGTCCTCTGCATCCCTCTCTGCCCTTCTCCTCTAACTCTATGCTCCTGTCTCTCTGCTCCCCTCTCTCTCTGCCTCCCTTATCTATTTCTCTTCTTCTCTCAGTCTAACATTACACATATCCAACCAAGAACG
>NC_036872.1:25927320-25932090 GCF_002910315.2 Salvelinus sp. IW2-2015 | reverse complement strand
AATGTGTGTGTGTGTGTGTGTGTTGTGTGGTGTGTGTGTGTGTGTGTGTGTGTGTGTGTGTGTGTGTGTGTGTGTGTGTGTGTGTGTGTGTGTGTGTGTGTGTGTGTGTGTGCGTTCAGCTCTCCCTCTCCCACACACACACACCACACACACACACACAATCACTATATGACAACGGTGGGATTATTCACTTCATGTCGAGCGTGTCTGATGTTCCTGTCGTAACCCTCACCCCGCCTGTCCGCTATAGCGCTCTGTTCAGTCCTCCTACCAACTGGTACGGGTGACCAATCCTCTCCTCCAACTTCCTGCAGCGTTTAGTTCCAGCCCTGCTCTAACACACCTGATTCTGTTAATCAGGGGTTCATCAGGACATTGATTGGCTGAATCAGGTGTGTTAGAGCAGGGCTGGAACAAAGCCCTGCACGCCTTGTAGCTCTGTAGTAAGAGGATTGGTCACCCCTGTTATAGAGTGTAAGACTTTCCCCGTGCAGCCTTCTGGTCTACCTGTAACTACTCTGCTAGGAATGCATCTGGTGAGGCCAGTAGCCACAGATGTTTTATCATTTGGTTACTGGACTGGGCACTGGTTGACGGGCTTGACATACAGTAGCACTGCAGAACACTATTGAGGATTCTAGGTAATACACAGCAGCGGCCACTAGATGGGGCTGAGCTATCCTCCAGTCCAGACTTCACTCAGAACATCCAGAATACTGTTGAGGCTAACTTTAGCCANTTTCTGGGTAAGTCTCTAAGAGCTGTGCGTCTTTCTGGGTAAGTCTCTAAGTGCTGTGGGTCTTTCTGGGTAAGTCTCTAAAAGCTTTACACACCTGGATTGTACAATATTTGCACATTATTATTTTTAAAGTTCTTCAGCTGTGTCAAGTTGGTTGTTGATCATTGATAGACAGACGTTTCCAGGTTTTGACATAGATTTTCAAGGCCACTCACGAACATTCAATACCGTCTTGGTAAACAACTCCAGTGTATTTTTGGCCTTGTGTTTTAGGTTATTGCCCTGCTGAAAGGTGAATTTGTCTCCCAGTGTCTGTTGGAAAGCAAACTGAACCAGATTTTCCTCTAGGATTTTGCCTGTGCTTAGCTCTATTCCGTTTCTTTAAAAAAAATGTATCCTAATAATAACATGCAAACCCATAATATGATGCACTCACCACCGTTCTTGAAAATATGAAGAGTGATACTCAGTGATGTGTTGTGTTGGATTTGCTCAAACATAACTTTATGTCCTGAATACAAATCTTTCATTTCTTTGCCACATTTTTTACATTTTTACTTTATTTAGTGCAAACAGGATGCATTTGTATTCTGTACAGGCTTCCTTCTTTTCCCTCTGTCATTTAGGTTAGTATTGTGGAGTAACTACAATGTTGTTGATCCATCCTCAGTTTCCTCCTATCACAGCCAATAAACTCTGTAACTGTTTTAAAGTCACCATTGGTTTCCTTCCTCTCCGGCATCTGAGTGACTTTCATGTTTAATTAATTTGTCAAACTGTCTAAAAACATAATTCCACTTTGACATTATGGGGTATTGTGTGTAGGCCAGTAACACAAAATCTAAATTGAATCCATTTTAAATTCAGGCTGTAAAACAACAACATGTGGAATACGTCCAGGGGTGTGAATAGTTTCTGAATGCACTGTATGTGGGCTACACATCAACATGGAGTAAGGTTACACAGCATGGTCAATCAACAGACAGGAGAGGTAGAAGGAACAAGACATGGAGGGATGTCAAGGAGATAGAGAGAGAGAGAGGAATGTAGATTAAGTGGTCTACTCACAGGCTCTTCTCTCTGATTGGTTGAAGTGTTATTTTGGGACCAGTCTCTGTTGTTGCAGTGTCACAGGCAGAGTGTGTGTGGTGTGTGTGTGTTGTGTGTGTGTGTGTGTGTGTGTGTGTGTGTGTGGTGTGTGTGTGTGTGTGTGTGTGTGTGTGTGTGTGTGTGTGTGTGTGTGTGTGTGTGTGTGTGTGTGTGTGTGTGTGTGGTTGGTGAGGTGCTGATGGAGCACAGCGGGAGAGGGTGGGGGCTGTTGGCATTGGGGGAATGTTGATGGTGTTGTTACCTACAGCTCAGCACACACACCACACACACACACACACACACACACACACACACACACACACACTAGGCTGACAGATAGAGGTGTGATGGGGCCTAAATCTGTCTCACTACGGCATCTTGCTAACAGACTCACTGTCGCCACAGCTGTAAACGGCCCTGTGTGGTGTGTGTGTGTGTGTGTGTGTGTGTGGTGTGTTGTGTGTGTGGTGTGTGTGCGTGTGCGTGTGTGGTGTTTGTGTGTGTGTCTGTCGCCAAAGGGTAGGCTGACCCATTGCTACTGTTAGGTCACAGCTGAGTTTTAGGAATAGCTATGTGTGTGTGTGGTGTGTTGTGTGTGTTGTGGTGTGTGTGTGTGTGTGTGTGTGGTGCTTTCTGACCCCGATGCCTCTTTGGCACTCTGAGAATTATGCAAATACACCCCGCCCATGTCCTAATTAAACATTACCCTGTCAGTCACACTGAAGTGCGACAAGGGGTCCAGAGGCAGTGTGTTGTGTGTGTGTGTGTGTGTGTGTGTGTGTGTGTGTGTGTGTGTGTGTGTGTGTGTGTGTGGTGTGTGTGTGTGTGTGGTGTGTGTGTGTGTGTGTGTGTGTGTGTGTGTGTGTGTTGTTGTGTTGTGTGTGTGTGTCTGCTGACAGAGTAATATAGGCCTTTCTGCACCTGTCAGAGTGTTCCCATTAATACCATGGAGACAGGAGGCAAGGCCAGATGAATCAAGGCAGGCAAGCCAGTCGAATGCAGAGCAGAGAGCAAGACAAGACTAGCAGAACAGAGTAGAGAGCAGCAGCCATTTGGAGCCCAGAACAGAAATAGGGATAGCCAACCTCCTCATCATTCTACAGTGACTGCATTTCAAATGGCACCCTATTCCTTGACCAGGGCCTAGGCACTGAGGGTGCCATTCGAGACGAAGCCAGGCACAAGATAATGAGGCTGAAAGTTACTGCTCTACAGGGAAATACCGCAGGCACAAGATAATAGAGCTGAGTTACTGCTCTACGGGAAATACCCAGCACAACGTAATAGAGCTGAAGTTACTGCTCTACGGGAAATACCCAGCACACAGATAATAGAGCTGAAGTTACTGCTCTACGGGAAATACGCCAGGCAAGATAATAGAGCTGAAGTTACTGCTCTACGGAAATACCCAGGCACAAGATAATAGAGCTGAAGTTACTGCTCTACGGGAAATACCCAGGCACAAGATAATAGAGCTGAAGTTACTGCTCTACGGGAAATACCCAGGCACAAGATAATAGAGCTGAAGGAAAACGTGTGAGAAAGAGAAGAGATTGTTGACAAGATGAATGGAGGGGTAAACAGCAGGGGTTGTTGTCTTGGGGTCGGTACTTAATGACATCAGCTCCCAAATGCTTCCACAGGAAATGAGGTCACAGCAGGAAGCTCAGCCAAGCGGTGAGAGAAGCCCCCTCCCACTTTCCCTCTACTTCCCTCTCAACACACAATACACACACAGACACACCTTGGACTCATGGAGTCAGTGTTGCTGGTGTAAGGATTTTACAACACTGACAATAGCCTCCAAGGTTAGCCACCCACACACACACACACACACACCCACACACACACACACACACACACACACACACACACACACACCACACACACACAACACACCACACACACACACACACACACGTAGCCTCCAGTCCCATGGTGACATCATACACCACTCCCAGTGCAGGCTGGGATATTGTCCAAAAATATTTCCCAGACACACACACATAGATAAAGAGAATGAGAGAATAAGAACATACGAGAATCTGAAGACAATTGATCACTACTCACACACACATGTTATGCCAACATTCATTCATTTTCTTTAACGACTCACACAACGTACACACACAACAAACACACACCACACACTACACACAACACAACACTGCACACTCTTTATCCTGAGGTCACCTTTTTGTGTTTGGCTCAGAGGTAAGGATTAATGTAACAGTCTCTCCGGTCACCTTAGTAACCATTGTCTGTTTCACAACTTCCTAATTTGTAATAAGTGTGGTGTGGTGTGTCTGTGTGTCATGCAGCTCTCCTGCTGCCATCTAGTTTTTCTCTGCTGTTAACACACACAGGAGACATTCACCAGAGGCGACTTCATCCTCCTCCTGCTTCATATGGAGCTCTGCCTCCATCTGTTGGAGGAGGGGGGTACTGCAGTCAATAGGCTGTTGGAGGAGAGGGGTAGTACTGCAGTACAAGAGTCTGTGGAGGAGAGGGTACTGCAGTACAAGACGTGCTTGGAGGAGAGGGGTACTTGCAGTACAAGAGTCTGTTGGAGGAGAGGGTACTGCAGTACAGAGGTCTGTTGGAGGAGAGGGGTACTGCAGTACAATAGGTCTGTTGGAGGAGAGGGGTACTGCAGTACATGAGTGTGTTGGAGGAGAGGGGTACTGCAGTACAAGTTGGTCGTTGGAGGAGAGGGTATGCAGTACAAGACGTCTGTTTGGAGGAGAGGGTACTGCAGTACAAGAGTCTGTTTGGAGGAGAGGGGTACTGCAGTACAAGACGTGTGTTGGAGGAGAGGGGTACTGCAGTAAAGAGTGTGTCTGGAGGAGAGGGGTACTGCAGTAGACAGAAGGTACTTGTTGGAGGAGAGGGGTACTGCAGTACATAGAGTCTGTGGAGGAGAGGGGTACTGCAGTAACATT
>NC_036872.1:25920796-25927127 GCF_002910315.2 Salvelinus sp. IW2-2015 | reverse complement strand
CCAAGAGAAGAGATGGGTACTCGCAGTGACAAGATGTCTGCCTGGAGGATGAGGGGTACTGCAGTACAATGTCTGCTGGAGGAGAGGGGTACTGCAATATCAAGATGTCTGCTGGAGGAGAGGGTACTGAGCAGTAAAGAGGTCGTGCTGGAGGAGAGGGGTACTGCAGTACAAGATGTCTGCTGGAGGAGAGGGGTACTGGCAGTACAAGTATGTCTGCTTGGAGGAGAGGGGTACTGCAGTACATAGAGGTCTGTTGGAGGAGAGGGGTACTGCAGTACACGAGATGTTGCTGGAGGAGAGGGGTATAGCAGTACAAGAGTCTGTTGCTGGAGGAGAAGGGGTACTGCAGTACAAGAGGTCTGCTGGAGGAGAGGGGTTTACTGCAGTACAAGAGGTGCTGGAGGAGAGGGGTACTGCAGTAAAGAATGTCTGCTTGGAGGAGAGGGTACTGCAGTACAAAGGTCTGCTTGGAGGAGAGGGGTACTGGCAGTACAAAGTTGCTGGAGGAGAGGGTTCTGCAGTACAAGATGTCTGCTGGAGGAGAGGGGTACTGAGACATATGTCTGGTGGAGGAGAGGGTACTGCAGTAACAAGAGCGTGCTGCTGGAGGAGAGGGGTACTGCAGTACAAAGGTCTGCTGGAGGAGAGGGCTACTGCAGTACAAGAGGTCTGCTGAGGGAGAGGGCTACTGCAGTACAAGAATGTCTGCTGGAGGAGAGGGGTACTGCAGTACAAGATGTCTGCTGGAGGAGAGGGGTACTGCAGTACAGAGATGTCTGCTGGAGGAGAGGGGTACTGCAGTACAAGATGTCTGCTGGGGGAGAGGGCTACTGCAGTACAAGATGTCTGCTGGAGGAGAGGGGTACTGCAGTACAAGAGGTCTGCTGGAGGAGAGGGCTTACTGCGAGTACAAGAGGTCTGCTGGAGGAGAGGCTACATGCAGTAAAAATGTTGCTGGAGGAGAGGGGTACTGGCAGTACAAGATGTCTGCTGGAGGAGAGGGGTACTGCAGTACAAGATGTCTGCTGGGAGGAGAGGGCGTAGCTGCAGTACAAGAGGGTCTGCGTGGAGGAGGGGCTACTGCAGTACAAGAGTCTGCTGTGCGGAGGAGGGCTACTGCAGTACAAGATGTCTGCTGGAGGAGAGGGCTACTGCAAGTACGAGATGTCTGCTGGAGGAGAGGGCTACTGCAGTACAAGAGGTGCTGCTGGAGGAGAGGGCTACTGCAGTACAAGAGGTCTGCTGGAGGAGAGGGCTACTGCAGTACAAGATGTCTGCTGGAGGAGAGGCTACTGCAGTACAAGAGGTCTGCTGGAGGAGAGGGCTACTGCAGTACGCAAGATGTCTGCTGGAGGAGAGGGCTACTGCAGTACAAGAGGTCTGCTGGAGGAGAGGGCTACTGCAGTACAAGATGTCTGCTGGAGGAGAGGGCTACTGCAGTACAAGAGGTCTTGGAGGAGAGGGCTACTGCAGTACAAGAGTAGGAATAGTACAAGATGGGTACTGCTGCAGGAGTCTTTCTAAAGCAGGCAGGGGTGCTCAGACAGCTCTACAGTGTACAGGGTAATGGAGGAGAGAAGAGATGGGGAGCAGGTGTTTATCTGGATTGAGAAGAGAGCAGAGATCAGAGAGAGAGAGAAGACAGAGACGAGCGAGAGAGAGAGAGAGACAGACAGGAGACGAGACAAGCGAGAGCGAGAGAGGAGAGAGAGAGAGAGAGAGAGAGAGAGAGAGAGAGAGAGAGAGAGAGAGAGAGAGAGAGAGAGAGAGGTTACAGTGCACTCTGACAGGTTTCTGAAATAGTCTGTGTTATGTGTTAACTACTGGGTCTGGTCAGCTTCTAACTCAGACACATAGTGCCCTCTTGTCTGCTTGTCTGTGGATGTGTGCGTGTGTGTTGGGCGAGGAAGTGAGTCTGGGAATAGAGCAGAGATGTGAAATGGGTTTCCTTGTTGTTGGCACGGTTGCCCTGCGAACATTCCGACCGATGCAGCCAATCCAAGCCAAGGGTCGTTACCACGGAGATGGCATTTGGCATGCCTATTTTCAAGTGTGTGTGTGTGTGTGTGAAGTCTGCCTAGTTGCTGCAGCAGAAATAAGCCTATCGAGTTAAGTCAACCCCTTGTACCATTTGACAACAATGAAGGACGTCACAGTGACACTGACGGTTCATTCTYTGGCACTTTCATAAATGTTGTTGTGAAAGCAAGTATTCAACAGTTGTTGATTTGAGTGCACACGGCAGCCAGACTTAATTATAACACTCTTCTTACGCCACACGTCAATGACTAAGTACTTCCAGCTTTAGCACTAGCTATCGCCGGTGGATAAGGGAAGGTAACATGTGTTGACGGTTTATTGACCTTTCTCTGAAATATTGCTGTAATTTCACATAATGGTTCCACTTTGAAAGAATAACAACTTATAGGCTTTAGTAATTGTTTACTAAAAAGTGAAGAGATTAGGGAAGGAGAGAGGAGGCGAGGGGAGGAGAGGAGAGGGGAGGGGAGGCCTAGGGGCGGTCTATCGGACCGGTCTAAGCCGCTACCTCTGGTACCAATGCTGCATGGACTCAAATCCACTGCTATTTCAGCACTCTCTTCTCTCCTCTTTTCTCTCTATTTCTGTACCGCCCCACTCCTTTACAAAAAGACAAACAAAAAGAAGAAGAGGTTAGGGGAGGAGAGAAGGAGGTAAGCGGAAGAGAGAAGGAGGTAAGGGAAGAAGAGATGAGAGGAGAAGCTTGTCAGTTAGTCAGTGAGGAAAAGAGCACGCAGCTGGGTCAATGGCATCTGTTCAGGGTCCGCTTACGCACACACACACACACACACACACACACGCACGCACGCACGCACGCACGCACGCACGCACGCACGCACACACAGACACACTGCGCTTGTCGCTGAGATTTATGACTCAACATGTGCAGGGGTGCTTTAGGAACAACCATCCCACTTTTTAGCTGTCACAAATAGCAGATGGCTTTCAACATGATTCCACTGCCAGCACAGTTCAGCTACATACAGACGGTTTGAAAAACGGTATGCTAATGGGTGACCRTAGCTACTAARAATAGCACTGAGCAGTTGCAACAGAAAACCACAACAGAGTCGTGTGAGCCACAGAATCTTTGAGACAACGTGCATTGCAAATCATGCAGGCAAAGAGAGAGACAGTGCTCTTTACAAGTATTTGAACTTCTCCAGCTGTTGGAGGTGGCAGTGTGTGTGTGTGTGTGTGTGTGTGTGTGTGTGTGCGGGCGGGGGGGGGGTGTGTGGGTCGGGTGTGTTAAGATCTGACCGTTGGCTGAGAACACTGCACTTGTAAATAATATTGTGTGTGTGTGGTGTGGTGGTGGAGAGGGAGAGCTGAAACGCACACACACACACACACACACACACCACACACACCACACCACACACCACACACACACACCACAACACACACCACACACACACCCACACACACACCACACAACACACACACACACACGGTGGAGATTATTCACTTCATGTCGAGCGTGCCTGATGTTCCTGTCGTAACCCCACCCCGCCTGTGCCCTATAGCGCTCTGTTCAGTCCTCCTACCAACTGGTACGGGTGACCAATCCTCTCCTCCAACTTCCTGCAGCGTTAGTTCCAGCCCTGCTCTAACACACCTGATTCTGTTAATCAGGGGTTCATCAGGACATTGATGGCTGAATCAGTGTGTGTTAGAGCAGGCTGGACACAAAGCCTCGCACCCCTTAGCTCTGTAGTAAGAGGATTGGTCACACCCTGTTATAGAGTGTAAGACTTTCCCCGTGCATGCTTCTGGTCTACTGTAACTACTCTGCTAGGAATGCCTGTGAGGCCAGTAGCCACAGATGTTTATCATTTGGTTACTGAACTGGGCACTGGTTACGGGCTTGACATACAGTAGCACTGCAGAACATATTGAGGATTCTAGGTAATACACAGCAGCGGCCACTAGATGGGGCTGAGCTATCCCAGTCCAGACTTCACTCAAACACCAGAATATGCTGAGGCTAACTTTAGCCAAAGAGGCTAGGGAGTGGGGGGCAGGGGAGGGGGAACACAGCAGAGATTGCAACACGACGCAAAATCAACCCCCTGCCCTAACCTTTCGCTCAGGACAGCCGGTGTGCTGTGTGTGTGTGTGGTGTGTGCGGGCGTGTGTGGGTGTGTGTTGTGTGTGTGTGTGTGCGTGTGTGCGTGTGTGCGTGTGTGCGTGTGTGTGTGTGTGTGTGTCGCAGCCAGACCTCGGCCTGTCTCATATTTCCCAGAGCTGGTCTCTCAGTTTGATTCTCAGAGCGACAGGCTACAGAAGGACTATACCGTAGAACCAGAGAACCACAGGGGAGACGGGAACTTTTATACCCCAGAGAGAAGCACTCTGTTGGGCCACGTATAGCCACCGGCTGGCCCGCCGCTATGGTTTTACGAGTTACGCTAGGAGCTAACACACGGAATATATCAGTGCACACACACGGATAAGCTACGGACTCAACCCTGAGAGAGAGAGAGAAGATATAGGTGTGTCTGAGTGTGGGTCTACAGTATTTGTCAATATTAGAGAGTGTTTGTGTGGAAGTGAAGCAACAGGAAAGTTTGATTGAGAAAGAGTGTGTGTGTGACTAGCAGACATGGAGTGAGAACCAGCTGGCTGCAGGTGTACTCAGAACCGACTCAGAACACTGTCCAGTTGGATCTTCCTTCGTTTTTTTTCTTCTCTTGGGGGATTCTTTTCTTTTTCGACATATTCTGTTACTTTTCTTTTCCTCTGCTGGGTGTTCTTGTCTCTGTCAATCTGCTCTCCTGGATACGTGAAAGGAATCATCCCTCGATCCGTTGGACACAATGGAGAGAATAAAATACTTTGAAGAAACACAATAGAAAGCTGGAATCCATTGCATGGAGAGAGTGAAAAACTGACAAGAAGAGAGAATTGTAGAGCTGTGGTCTGTAGATAGACTGTAGACTCCATGGAGCTTTTGGTAGTCTAGTAGTCCTGTCTGTAATTCTATACCACGGCCGGTCTGTGGTTCATCTGTCTCTCTGGGTTTTGCTGCACCCTCCACCATCACCAGCTGGAAATCTGAATCAACTTTGAACTTGAACCGCTACCTAAGAAACGGATGCAATAAAGTAATCATCGTCACCTTCATCCTCTCCTATCAACGTCACCTTCATCCTCTCCTATCAACGTCATCTTCATCCTCTCCTATCATCGTCACCTTCATCCTCTCCTATCAACGTCACCTTCATCCTCTCCTATCATCGTCACCTTCATCCTCTCCTATCAACGTCATCTTCATCCTCTCCTATCATCGTCACTTTCATCCTCTCCTATCAACNCGTGTGTGTGTCGCAGCCAGACCTCGGCCTGTCTCATATTTCCCAGAGCTGGTCTCTCAGTTTGATTCTCAGAGCGACAGGCTACAGAAGGACTATACCGTAGAACCAGAGAACCACAGGGGAGACGGGAACTTTTATACCCCAGAGAGAAGCACTCAGTTGGGCCACGTATAGCCACCGGCTGGCCCGCCGCTATGGTTTTASAAGATACGCTAGGAGCTAACACACGGAATATATCAGTGCACACACACGGATAAGCTACGGATTCCACCCTGAGAGAGAGAGAGAAAATATAGGTGTGTCTGAGTGTGGATCTACAGTATTTGTCAATATTAGAGAGTGTTTGTGTGGAAGTGAAGCAACAGGAAAGTCTGATTGAGAAAGAGTGTGTGTGTGTGTGTGTGACTAGCAGACATGGAGTGAGAACCAGCTGGCTGCAGGTGGACTCAGAACCGACTCAGAACACTGTCCAGTTGGATCTTCCTTCGTTTCTCTGTGGACTCATTTTCTTTTTTGGGGGGGATTCTTTTCTTTTTCGATATATTCTGTTACTCTTTTCTTTTCCTCTGCTGGGTGTTCTTGTCTCCTTCAATCTGTTCTCCCGGATATGTGAAAGGAATCATCCCTCGTTTCGTTGGACAGAATGGAGAGAATAAAATACTTTGGAGAAACGAAATAGAAAGCTGGAATCCATTGCATGGAGAGAGTGAAAAACTGACAAGAAGAGAGAATTATAGAGCTGTGGTATGTAGATAGACTGTAGACCCGATGGAGCTGTTGGTAGTCTAGTAGTCCTGTCTGTAATTCTATACCACGGCCGGTCTGTGGTTCATCTGTCTCTCAGGGGGTTTTGCTGCACCCTCCACCATCACCAGCTGGGAATCTGAATCAACTTTGAACTTGAACCGCTACCTAAGAAACGGATGCAATAAAGTAATCATCGTCACCTTCATCCTCTCCTATCATCGTCA
>NC_036872.1:25917185-25920498 GCF_002910315.2 Salvelinus sp. IW2-2015 | reverse complement strand
CTGTCTCTCAACCCTCCACCGGCGACTCTGCACGCGCGTATCCCAACTTCTCCACGCTGACTGTATCCGGCAATAGTACCCTCTCTGTTCTAATCGCCCACCGTGACTGTACGCCTCGGTATGTACTACCCTTCGTCCCCTAACCTCACGTAATGTACCTCCCGTTTCAACTACCACGCTGAATGTCACTTCGCGATGCAGTCAACCCCCGTCCACTTCTCCTACTCGTGATGTACCGTTCAATCACGTTGATGTATCCGGATGGTACCGTTCACCACGTTCATGTACCGTTCAACATGTGATTACGGCGGAGTACCGTCAACTACGTGATGTACCGGATTGTATGCCCCGTTCAACACGTATGTCTCACCTGTTAACATGTGCAATCTGACCGGTACGTCCCAGTCAACTCTCACGTGATTGTCCCCTGCTGCACCATGTGATTGTACCGGATGCACCGTTCAACTTCACCGTGACTGTAACTTCCTCGCTTTCAATCAGCGTGATGCACCACCCGGCATGTACCTCTCGTCAACACGTGATGTAAACACGTTCAACACGTGATGTACCGGATGTCCGTTCAAACACGTGATGTACCGTGTAACTTCAAACCGTGTTTACGCGGATGTACGCGTTCAACACGTGATGTACCGGTTCGCAACGGACGTCGGATTGTATCCGTCAACCAACGTGATGTACTACCGTTCCGAACATTATCGTAAGCATGTGATTAGTACCGGTCAAACTACGTGAGTACCGTTCAACATGTGATGTTACCGGATGCTACACGTTCAACAAGTAGTTGATTGTAACCTTGTTCAAACGACGTGATGTACCGTTGAAGTGTTTACCTGCATTACACGTGACTACGTCAAGCACGTGATGTACCGGGATATCCTTGGTTCAAGCCAACTTGATGTGTATTTCAATAGTCCGCTTCAACACGTTACATCCGGATGACGCGTTCAATACACGTGATGTACCGTTCAACAGACGTGATGTATCCGTGCACGTGATACCGTTCAAAACGTGATGTACCGTTCAATTCAGCCGTCGTGAGTGTACGCTGGATGTACGTTCAAACGACAGTGAATGTACCTCAACGGTCAACACGTGATGTTCCGTATAACATCGTGATATGTACCGACTTGGCACGTTCCAACACGTTACCGGTCAACCACGTGATGTACCTGTTCAACACGTGATGTACCGGATGTACCGTTCCAACATCGTGTAGTCTAACGCAAAAGTTCAAGTCAACGTAACTGTACTACGCATGGATAGTACCTTGTTCAGAACAGTGATGTATCCGTTCAACACGTGATTGTATCCGGATGTGACCGTTCAACAAGCGTGAACAGTGTGTACCGGTTCAAAACACGTGATGTACCGTCAAATGCACGGATGTATTCCGTCAAACTACGTGATGCTAAACCGTTCTTAACTCCACGTGATGTACCTTGATGTACCGTTCAACTAGTGACCCACTTGACATACGCAGCGTTTACCGTGAATGCAGTCATTGAGAGTGACATTGAGGGTGAGTGTGTAGGTAGAGTCAGTGCAAGAGTGTAAAAAAGGGTCAATGCAGGTAGTCCGGGTAGCCATTTGATTAGCTATTTAGCAGTCTTGTTTAGCAGTCTTATGGCTTGTGGGTAGAAGCTGTTCAGGGTCCTGTTGGTGCACTGGTATCGCTTGCCGTGCGGTAGCAGTGAGAACAGGCTATGGCTTGGGTGGCTGGAGTATTTGACCATTTTTTGGGGCCTTCCTCTGACACCGCCTGGTATATAGGTCCTGGATGGCAGGGAGCTCGGCCCCAGTGATGATTCCCTGTAGCGCTTTATGGTAGGGTACCTTGCAGTTGTTGTACCAAGCGGTATTGCAGCCAGTGAAGATGCCCTCAATGGTGCAGCTGTAAAACCTTTTGAGGATTTGAGGGCCCATGCCAAATCTTTTCAGCCGCCTGAGAGGGAAAAGGTGCTATCGTACCCTCTTCACAACTATGTAGATGTGTGTGCACCAATTCAAATTCCTTATTGATGTGGACACTAAGGAACTTGAAGTGCTCAACCCACTCCACTACAGCCCCATATTGTAATTATTATCATAATTACGTCTTGTGTGTTTTTTTAAACTTGTGAGCAGGCAGCCTACATCAGGAAGAAATACCATTATAATTACGGAGATTCCCGTTTTGACTGGCTCCGTTTCTATTTCCACAAAAACAGTTTGGCTATCGCCGTGCAGAAAATTCAATCAGGCTGAATTACATGTCTATCAGATCAAAATGTAATTGATTTGAAAAGCGACATGATATATAACTACATGACAGTGGGGAGGCTCCTAAGGGACCAGCCTATGGGGAACTCATTAACGCTAGCTAGGTTCTGAATTATTGAGTACTAAAGCTAAAGCAGCGACATTGGGGAAGAGGAATCCACCGTAACAACTTCTTAAGTGTTTGTCTCAACTTACAGCGGGGCAATCGAAGACGTCTGTGGCCCGCCCGCACATCAATATTATAGTGAGTCAAGTTGTAATAGTCTATAATTGAACGGGTTCAGATGAAGGTAGGGTCAGGTCAGTGCATACATATATGTCATCCTAATCTCTCTCTATTCTCTCTCTGTAACTCTTCATACACAGTCATCCTCGCTCTCTCTCTCTCTCTCCTCTACTCTCTCTCCTCTCTCTCTCTCTCCTCTCTCTCTCTCTCCTCTCTCTCCGTCTCTATCTCCTCTCTCATCTCTCTCGCTCTCTCCTCTCTCTCTCTCTCCCTCATCTCTCTCTCTCTCTCTCCTCTCCTCTCCTACTCTCTCTCTCCTCGTCTCTTCTCTCTCTCTCTCTCTCTCTCTCTCTCTCTCCTCCCTCTCCTTCTTCTCTCCATACATGTCATCTCTTTCCTTTCAAATCTCTGTAATGTGTGTTATAAAAAGCTAGGGTCAGTGCGTACATAACATACATCCCATCTCTCTCTCGTCTCTGAAACAAAGCTAAAACCCTGTGGCAGGATGTCACATCCTGCCTCTATGTTGTTTTTCTAGTAGGGCACCAACACCAACACTGAGAACTGGGAGTGGGGACAAGGTTAGGGTTACATAGATTTAGCCTCTACAGTAGCAGCAACGACATGCCGCAGCCCGCCTAGTATGAGAGCTGTATCTGTCTCCTGTATGGCACTAGTACTAAAGTAGACACAAGAGTATAGGAGACAGTAGCGGCGTGCTGTGTTCTGGGGGAATCCGCCAGACGTGTGGCGTCCCTCTCACTCTCCTCAACTATCGTCTCTGCCGAGCTCTGGGGGCGGGGAAGA
>NC_036872.1:25910957-25916330 GCF_002910315.2 Salvelinus sp. IW2-2015 | reverse complement strand
AGAGAGAGAGAGAGAGAGAGAGAGAGAGAGAGAGAGAGAGAGAGAGACTGAGAACTAGCTGAATGAGCTCAAAGCCCTGAGATGTATTTAAAACAAAGCTGACACTCAATACCTCCCAATACTTGCACATACATTGCTCAATACTTGGACAATGAATATCTCTCATAACCTTTTAGTGACTTAATACATTCCAACTGTCAAGCACAATCATACTGCCTAGAGGCACAAAGGCTGATATAATCTAAACAAACAAACTATATTCTGATATGTTGTGGCTCGAGTATGTGAGAGGAAATATTCCTATGAGTGATATGGCTATGTATGTATATTCTTAAACTATCTAATACATGCAATCAATCAACCTGTGTGTATACATATTACATATATTATAGAATCATACAAAGCTATACAAGGACCCAAATACTGGCCATAACATCTTTGCCTTTGTCTGCAGTCTGCACATATAGAGAAGTGCAAACAAGGGTGAAAATGGTAGGAGTGTGTGTGTGTGTGCACATGCATGCATGTGACCCTTAGCTTATGTGACCTCACCTCATGTCTCCCAAACGAGGGCTCGCCTCTTTTTAAAGAAGTGAACTGCAAAGAAGAGACAACAGTCATTAATTGGTGTGGGTCTGTCTACCGCCACCGTGCTTGCCTAGCCTGGCTTGGCCTGCTGCTATATTAAGATCTGGTGCACAGCCATCCCGCCTGGCGTACGAACGTCAGCTCTTTTTCTCCTGGCCTTGCAGAGCTAGCAGAGGAGGGAGCAGCTGTTGCAAGAGGATGTTGCCAGGTTTGAGGTCACAAAAACACAGAGACACTGAGAAGCAGGAATGTGACGGTATGTTCAATCTTAATGACCTCCTCCACTTACACTACATGACGGTGGTCCAGTGTGACTGAGTTAGTAAGTGCGTGGCACTAGTAATGCCAGGGTTATGGGTTAAATGCCCGCGGGGTCTTATATACTCAAATATATGCACTCAGTGTTCTAAGCCACTTTGGATAAAATGTGTGTTAGGCTATGCTAGGTTTGCAAACTATAAGCAAGGCTAGACAGTTCAAATAACTCAATCTGAACATAAACCGTTTTCTCAGACATTGGGCATATTTTTCCATGTGTGCTTTGTTATGTTATGTTTAATATCGAGCCCAAAGGAAAGAAAGTGAGACACAAATATATATATATATTTTTTTTTTTCTGCACTTGTAAAGATCACACATCACCTACTGAGGCGTTATATACGTAAACCACTTCAGTTCATCAGAGTCAATCTCTCAGCACTCAAAGGTATTTCCTGGCGTACATTAAGGCTTCCTAGCTTTATAATACTCTACCTCAAGCTCCCATTTACCCCTACCCCCCTAACCCAATCCCCTTACCCACATTCCGCCTCTTAGGAAAACCTAGTAAAACTGGCCAGCCAGACAGTTCCACAATTTCATATGATAAATAACATGTATGTTAAGAGTCAGGGGGGATTGTAGCCAATGTGTTTCCAAGAAAATCAGTCTGCCACCAGTACTTAAAGTGATTGAATAGCCTGTAAACAGAAGCTGCAGGCTTTCTTGCTCCTGTCTGGGAGATACTAATAAGGTTGTCCTTGGAGCAAACTAGCTAAGGAAGGAGAGGAAAAAAGAAAGAAGTGAAGTTCATGAACTAAGCAGTAAGTGCAGGAGCTTTTAAAAATACCTCTCTGTCTCTGCACTCTGCCTTATCCCTGAACCCAAACTGCAGACCGAGGAAACACAAGGCTAAAGAGCGATAAGCGTCGAGCCAGTCATAAGACACCCCGGTTCAATGGATGACTGTGTTCCTCACATTACCCAAATTAAAATCAAATCTATCTTTAAAGGTCTCATAAAAAGCCTTATGAGGATCGTTTCCTTGCCACCCCCCTCTCTCCCTCCCTCTTTTCTTTCCTTTACACTTCTGAAGAGAATCAATTCTCCTTTGTTCACATTTCTTATAAAGTCCTCTTTGCTCTCATGCCAACATCTTCTCCCTATCTGTAAAATCCATCACAGCCATTTTCTGGCAGATTTGCCGGGGAGCCACAGTATATCCAATTGAGAAAGTTTGGAGGAAGCAGATAGGGCTTGTTGATGTTGCAGGCGACATTAGACGCGAGATAAGCGTGAAAATGACTTAAGCACATAATTTAGTCATTATGCTGAAAGAAGGCCTTTGTTGTGTCCTCAATGCGTCAGCTGACAGTGATACTGTATTTAGACTATAATAACAACAGCCAAAACAGCACACAACTCTAACATACCTAGATGCCATGAATGAAAGCCAGGTGGGCTTTAAATGAAAAGAAGCATGTGGAATTTTAATACGAGACAGACAGTGGTTAAACAAGTATGCCATTCAGTGCGAAATGTATCCGGTGACTCTAGGATGTCGTACATGACAAAACCTGTCCTAAGTATTTGACCAAATCCTTGTTTTAGTGTTTCCTCTGTTTAAAAAAACAGAAAGTTTGTTAGCTCTTTAGCGTAGGACTACTGCAGAGCTGTAAGCTCTTTAATGTAGGTCTGCTGCCTAGCTGTTAGCTCTTTAGCGTAGGCCTGCTGCCTAGCTGTTAGCTCTTTAGCATAGGCCTGCTGCCTAGCTGTTAGCTCTTTAGCGTGTTAGCGCGTAGGCCTGCTGCCAGGCCAGCATGTTAGCATCTTTATGGCGTAGTGCCTGCCTGCATTTGGCTGTACGCTCTTTAGCATAGGCCTGCCCTGCCGATGTAGCTGTAAGCTCTTTAGGCGGAGGCTGCTGCCTCGCTGTATCGTTTAGCCGTAGGGCCGTGCGGCTGGCCCACTTTTCGCTCTTTAGCATAGCTCTGCCTAGCTGTTAGGGCCCGTCGCAGTTTAGCGTCAGGCCTGGTGCCCCAGCTGTTAGCTCTTTAGCCGCGGTAGGTCCCTGCTGCCCTACTGTATAGCATCATTAGCGGTAGGCCTCTACCTAGCCTGTTACAGGCCTTTGTGTGGTTTGATGATTTTCTGCAGAAAATGGTGGGTTGAACTGCTAGCAGAAATGCGGGAGGAAGAAAGAAGGTGCAGAGTAAAGTTAAAGTCTCCTGAATGTAACAAGCAGGAGGGCCGTCGGTTCAGCACTTATGGAGGAAGATCCAATAAGTTCTAACTTGGACATGGACCAATTATATGTGCCCATTTGTGAAAACACACAATCGCACACAACAGAGAGATTGAGTTTTGCTAATTTGATTGTGGAAATTAGTGAGTCGGGGTGAGCAAATAAGACCCACCCTGCGACCTACCTGCTTAGTAAGCGATGGGTGGCCTCGCCTAGAAAGACCTGCCCTGATGACAGAGGGCAGAGTTACTCTTGCGAAAGGAACCTACACTTCAGTTTTACCACCGACCTAAGCCAGAACCCTTCAATCATGCAGCCATCCTGCCTCTGACGCGCTAGCTAGCGAAACCAAGATAAGAACGACAGACAAGTTAGAGCCAATTGGTTATTGTTTGGTCTCTCGCTCTGGCTCCCTATTAGTTTAAGTGAACACCTAAAACCACATTAGGCGGCCTTAATCCCTAGACTTGAGAGTGGGATGCGCTGCAGTCAAGCAGACAGACAGATTAAGGAGCGAACTGAGACACCTGGTGAATAACACTTTGGTGGATGATGAGGGCCAGTACCACAGAGGAAAGCCTAGTCCCAGAACTTGGCGGCCCTGTCGTCTCACTGCTAGTGTTGATGCAACCCGTTACCTGCCTACTGACTGCACTCTGGGCTTAGAGGCATGACCGTATCCTCTTCACCTTCCGCTCTGGTCCCTCTTAGAAAAGACAAGGTCCGCTGCAATCAAAGCAGAGATAGATTAAAAATTGAAGCAGCAAATTGAACCCAGTATTCAAAGTGGCTTTGGGCTCCCGCCTGTGAAATTCCAGGAAAGATGACCGCCCTGTTGGAAGGGCCAGAAGCACAGTGACTGACAACTTATGTCAAAAGGTTTGTGTGATCTTGGATGGTCGCTGCTCTCGAGTACAGGGGATCAGGATCAGGGGTGGAAGCTACAGCAACCATTTACTACTTTAAAAGGGCTGGAAATCCTTAATTGAAACAATACAAAGCGGTGCCACCCCTCTGTTGTTTGACTAAAAGCTGAGGGAATGGCCCTGGATAAATGTAAATGCAGCTCTCAGAATTCATAGAGGGAGCTAAAGATGCAAAAGGGACTAACCATCCATGATATGAAAAGTCATAGTTTTACCCAGTTTGAGGCTATACAGTGTTTGTTTACATTTACTTTGGTTTACAAAACATTGGATAAGTTCTTTTATTTTGGGGGGTTCTGAATGAGCATTTATAAGTATAATTCTTTTCACAAGATCAATGAGTATATATCATTAATTTTAGAAGAAGAGTTCAAAATGGATGTACTAATTTAAGTTTCTACTTTAACGCTTAATAAATGGAAGTGGCAACAAAAAACACTACACTGTAAATGTGGAAAGCTACATTTACGAAACCGATCTAAAGTGTCGTTATAACCATTACTGTAATATATTTACTGTTGTGAATGCAGTAGGTATGTGTCTACCAGTGGCTATACGATCTCCAGATTGCACGAGTCTGTATTGAGAGTGGTAGCAGTGGAGGAGAGCACGCCACACCACCAGGCATCTATCTCAAGATGAAATTATCGTGGCTGACAGGAGAGGAAGCATGTAGGAGGACTCCTTATGATATTGTACACCTCTCATTTGTAATTCAGCTTCATCACAGGCATCAGGTCAGGTTCAAACTTTAAATTTGTAATTATAGTATTGTAAGCCCGGCGAAGGGGCCTCCAGATACTACGCCCTTCACCCATTACGTTGAAAGATACATGGTGTGCCATCCAGGGATGAAGCCCCACGAAAACGCAATACGTATGATGTCTCGAGTGACTGAGTACTTGCCCTATGAGCAACACAATGGACGTTGGAGGAGCTCGTAGAAATGACACAAGACAGTGAGAGGAACTTAGTTGCATAATATCGAAGAAGACGGTCTAGGAGAAGAGTGTGAAACAATGAAGACGGCTGGGAGCGACTTTGGGTGGAAAATCGAGAACAAACGAGTGGGAGAGAACTGAATGGTACTAGATGAAAGGACGGTGGAGAAGGACTGTGGAATTAAAATGACGGTGGAGAGCTGCTGGAATAAATTAATAGAACGGTGGAGAAGACTGAGTGTGGAAGATAAAGACGGCAGAGAAGGAGTGTGGAAATGAAATAGATGGTGGTGAGACTGGTGAAATGAAAGTACGGGTGGTAGAGACTGCCCGTGGAAATGTGATTGAAGGACAGTTCGGGATGTGTACTGACCTTGACGTGGGAAACCAAGTGAAAATAGAGCAGTGGCGGGGA
>NC_036872.1:25875795-25910932 GCF_002910315.2 Salvelinus sp. IW2-2015 | reverse complement strand
GCATAGGCCTGCTGCCTAGCTGTTAGCTCATTAGCGTAGGCCTGCTGCCCAGCTGTTAGCTCTTTAGCGTAGGCCTGCTGCCTAGCTGTTAGCTCATTAGCGTAGGCCTGCTACCTAGCTGTTACAGCCTTTGTGTGGTTGAGATTTTCTGCAGAAAATGGTGTTAACTGTAGCAGAATGCGGGGAAGAAAGAAGGTGCAGAGTAAAAGTTAAAGTCCCTGAATGTAACAGCAGGCCGTTTCACTTATGGTGAGCCATAGTTCTACTGGAGAACAATATATGTGCCATTTGTGAAAAACACACAAAGAGAGATATGAGTTGCTAATGTGAAAATTAGTGAGGGTGAGCAAAGACACCGACCTATTAGTAGCATGGGCTGCCTCGCCTGAGCAAAGACCTGCCCTGATGACAGACAGAGTTAGCCTTGCAAAGGAACCTACACTTCAGTTTACCACCACCAAGCCAGAACCCTTCAATCATGCAGCCATCCTGCCTCTGACCTGCTAGCTAGCGAAACCAAGATAAGAAACGACAGACAAGTTAGCCATTTGGTTTTGTTTGTCCTCTCTGGCCTCCTTTAGTTTAGTGAAACCTAAACCACATTAGGGCCTTAATCCCTAGATGAGAAGTGGGGATGCTGCTGCAGCAGCAGACAGACAGATAAGGATGAGACACCTGGTGAATAACACCTTTGTGATGGACCAGACCACAGAGGAAGCTAGGCCCAGACTTGGCCCTGTGTCTCACTGCTAATTTGATGACCGTTACCCCTACTGACTGCACTCGGCTTCAGAGGCAGACCGTATCCTCTTACTTCCCTCTGGTCACCTTAGAATAACAAGGTCCGCTGCATCAACAGAATAGATTAAATTGAGCAGAAATGAACCCAGTTCAATGGCTTTGGCTCCAGCCTGTGAGAGATTCCAGGAATAGATGACAGCCCTGTTGGAGCCAGAGCATCAGTTGACTCTGACAAATTATTCAAAAGGTTTGTTGTGATTGGTCGGTGCTCGAGTACAGGGGTCAGGACAGGGGTGGAGCTACACAACATTTACTACTTAAAGCTGAAATCCTTAATTGAAACAATAACAAAGCGGCCACCCCTCTGTTTTGCTAAAAGCTGAGGGATGGCCCTGGATAAATGTAATCACTCTCAAATTCATAGAGGGAGCTAAGAATGCAAGGACTAACCATCCATGATATAAAAATCATAGTTTTAACCATGTTTTGAGGCTATACAGTGTTTGTTTACATTTACTTTGTTTACAAACATTGGAGTAAAGCTTTTATTTTGGGTTCTGATGAGGCATTTATAAGTTATATTCTTCAAGAATCAATGAGTATATATCATTAATTTAGAAGTTCAAAATGGATGTAGCTATTAAGGTTTCTAGCTTTAAGCTTAAAAAGGAAGTGGCACTACACTGTAAATGTAGGAAAAGCTACATTTACAAACCTAAAGTGTGTTAAAACCATATACTGTATAKTACTGTGAATCAGTAGTATGTGTCTACCAGTGGCTATACATCTCCAATTACAGGTTGTATTGAATGTGGTAGAGTGGGAAGCACCGCCACCAAGCATCTCAAGAGAAATTATGCGTGGCTGACAGGAAGAGGAGCATGTAGGAGGACTCCTTTAATAATTGTACCCTCCATGTATTCACCATCACAGGCATAGGTCAACTTTAAATTTGTAATTATAGTAATTGTAAGCCCGGCGAATGGGCCTCCAATACACCCTTCACCATTACGTTGAAAATACATGGTGTGCCATCCAGGATGAGCCCACCGAAAGCAAAGTATATGTCTCAGTTGATGAGCTCTGCTATGAAAGACGTTGGAGAGCTGTAGAAATGAAAGACAGTGGAGAGACTGTGGAAATGAAAGACGGAGGAGAGAGTGTGGAAATGAAAGACGGTGGAGAGACTGTGGAAATGAAAAACGGTGGAGAGACTATGGAAATGAAAGACGGTGCGAGAGACTGTGGAAATTAAAGACGGTGGAGAAGACTGTGGAATAAGACGTGGCGAAATGTGGAATGAAAGACAGTGGAGGACTGTGGAATGAAAAGACGGAGGAGAGAGTGCTGGAAATGAAAGAGGTGGAGAGACTGTGGGAAATGAAAGACCGTGGAGAGACTGTGGAAATGAAAGACAGTGGAGAGACTGTGAAATGAAAGACGGTGGAGAGACTGTGGAAATGAAGACGGTGGAGAGACTGTGGAAAGTAAAGACGGTGGAGAACGGTGGAAATGAAGACGGTGGAGAGACTGTGAATAAGACGGTGAGGAAACTGATAAGAACTGACGAGAGATGTGAAATGAAAGACGGGGAGAGACTGTGGAAATGAAAGACGGTGGAAGAGACTGTGGAAATGAAAGACGTGGAGAGACTGTGGAAATGAAAGAACGGAGGAGGAGGACTGTGAAATGAAAGACGGTGGGAACGAGACTGTGGAAATGAAAGACAGGTGGAGAGACTGTGAAATGAAAGACGGTGAGAGAGTGTGGAAATGAAAGAGGTGGAGAGACTGTGGAAATGAAAGACGGGGGTGGAGAGACTGTGGAAATGAAAGCAGGTGAGAGACTGGTGAAAGAAACGTGAGAGACTGTGAAATGAAAGACGGTGGAGAGACTGTGGAAATGAAAGACGGTGAGAGACTTGAAATGAAGACGTGGAAGCTGAAATGACGAGGAGAGAGTGGATGGTGGAAAGACGGAGGAAGAAGTGTGGAAATGAAAGACGGTGATGAGACTGTGGAAATGAAAGACGGTGGAGAGACTGTGAAATGAAAAACGGTGGAGAGACGGTGGAAATGAAAGACGGTGGAGAAACTGTGAAATGAAAAACGGTGGAGAGGCTGGGGAAATGAAAGATGGTGGAGCGACTGTGGAAATGAAAGACGGTGGAGAGAATGTGGAAATGAAAGACGGTGGAGAGAATGTGAAATGAAAGACGTGGAGAGACTGTGGAAATGAAAAAGACGGTGGAGAGAATGTGGAAATGAAAGACGGTGGAAGAGACTGTGAAATGAAAGACGGGAGACTGTGGATGTGAAAGACGGAGACGAGATGTGGAAATGAAAGACGGTGGAGAGACTGTGGAAATGAAAGACGGTGGAAGACTGTGGAAATGAAAGACGGTGGAGAGACTGTGGAAATGAAAGACGGTGAGAGACTGTGAAATGAAAGACGGTTGAGAGGACTGTGGAAATGAAAGACGGTGCGAGACTGTGGAAATGAAAGACGGTGGAGACTGTGGAAATGAAAGACGGTGCGAGACTGTGGAAATGAAAGACGGAGGAGAGGACTGTGGAAATGAAAGACGGTGGAAGACTGTGGAAATGAAAGACGGAGGAGGAGACTGTGGAAATGAAAGACGGTGGAGAGACTGGTGGAAATGAAAGACGGTTGGAGACTGTGGAAATGAAAGACGGTGGAGGAGACTGTGGAAATGAAAGACGGTGAGAGACTGTGGGAAATGAAAGACGCGTGGAGAGAATGTGAAAATGAAAGACGGTGGAGAGACTGTGGAAAGCAAAGACGGGCTGGAGCAAACTGTGGAAATGAAAGACGGTGGAGAGACTGTGGAAATGAAAGACGGTGGAGAGAATGTGGAAATGAAAGACGGTGGAGAGAATGTGGAAATGAAAGACGGTGGAGAGAATGTGGAAATGAAAGACGGTGGAGAGACTGTGGAAATGTCTCAGTACCTGTCATAACAGGACCACCCCTTTTGACAGCCTGTCACTGTGGCAGAGACCTAAAGAAACCTTTACAGTTGTAAAGTGGGCTAGATAAAGCATGGTGATATAAATAGCAGGGTTCCGGGTTTGATTTCCACATTGGCCATATATTGCATATTAAAGTCGCTATAGACACTGCTAAATTACCATTTATAATTCATTCCCATACATAGAATAAATAACATGTCAACACTAGAGTGTGCATGATATTCTAAACTGAGGTGAACCACATCTAAGCCAACCCTAACAAATTCAGACAGAAACACACAAACAGCAAATGTGTATCCACATGTACCAGTACCGAAAAAAAGACCCACTTAAAAGCCTACTGCACAATAGCCTGGCAATTAGCGGGTAGAGAGGAGGAACGACAGATCGGTTACAGTTGTTGAATGCTAACTACAGCGTTTTACGGTGGCGAGGAGATAACGAGTTACTGCGTGAGAGAGAAGTGCGTTGCTGCGTGCGGTCTTTAACGAGGAGCTGTGGAAATCTATGACACTTAAAATCAGGAACAATGAATCGCTACTGGGCCTGTCAGCGAGCAGCGTCTTCCAGCGCCTGGCCCTCCTCCCTTTGTCCTAATGAAGGCAGACATTAATTTATCCTCTTTCAGAACTCATTCTAATGCTTTAGATGCAAGCAATTAGGCTTACTCAGCTCTGCTCTGTCTGGACAACAACAACAAAACTGGTGAGACTGAGAATAATTCAATCTATAATGTGTATAGATGCAACTGAATACATATAGTTCGCTATACTGTCATAGTTTTCTATTTTACATTTCCCTCAAACAGTTAAGATGCTCTGACACATCAGTGGCAACAAATGTCTCTAAAAACTCAACCATCACCTTCTACATGCATGTCCCAACGACCATTAAGCCGMTGTTATGGCAGCCATATAGTAGACAAAACAACGAGTTTATAGAACTCATAGATATGAACAGAAGATATACAAATCCAGGGTCATGTTGAAGGAAAATACTCTGTGGGTGGGGGGCAAAGCAAAGCACATGAATTAAAGTCAATTCCTGCCCATTTTAGCAACAGGATACAGGGCTTGGTAAAATCCCAGGGTTAATATGGTTGTGTTATGAGCCTATGCTCTGGAATCTGGGCTAGATGGAACCATTGATATGAGCTGAGCACTAATGCCAGGGACGAATTGTAACGTTCCTGACCTGTTTTCTGTTGTTTTTGTATGTGTTAGGTCAGGGCGTGAGTTTGGGTGGGCAGTCTATGTTTTCTGTTTCTATGTTGGTTTTTGGGTTGCCTGGTATGGCTCTTAATTAGAGGCAGGTGTTTTGCGTTTTCCTCTAATTAAGAGTCATATTTAGGTAGGGTGTTCTCACTGTTTGTTTGTGGGGTGATTGTCTCCTTGTGTCGATGTATGTTACCATACGGGACTGTTTGGCTGTTCGTTCGTTTTGATGTAGTCTGTTCCTGTCGTGAGTTCTACGTTTAGTTTAGTTTAATTCATGTTCAGGTTTCGTCTAACGTCGTTTTCTTGTTTTGTAATTTGTAAGTGTTTGTTTTCGTGTTGCATCATTTTCAATATAAGAGATGGCTTATTTCCCTAATGCTGCTATTGGTCCACTGATCCTTCTCTCCTCTCCTCATCTGAGGAGGAGGAGGACAACAGTCTTTACACGAATGCTTAAGATGATCCATACCTCATGATTTAGAGAAATCCCAGAGACATACTTCAAAGTTCCACCATTGGCCCAGACAGACCCTTTTAAACGGTGGTGATACGGGACTGCTCGGACTTCTGCTGTGTTAATCCAGCTACTACACTACCAATAGGAAGGCTAGGCTACTACACTCCCTCCCTGAGGCTTTATCAACAGTATACAGTACAGTACACTGTTTTTATAGACAATTACATCAGTTACAGTGGCTGCATGGGGCACATAGGGCTACCCTAGTGATAATATTAGGTCTAATAGACATGCTGAATAATTTAAGCAGAGTCTGTTTTCAACTCTCATTCTCAACCAAATTACAGAGTATTTAAACTGTGTGAGGCAAGAATGTGCACAAGATGTGGGCGTCTTACTGTCGTTTAGCTATACCTCATGTCTGTTTCAATATGGAAAACAATTCTAATGTTCCTATGGATCATCTAGTCCACTGGTTAAAGTTAGACGGTCAAACTGAGTAACTGAGAAAACTAAGTAGGGTGTAATATGATTTGATTTTAGACACAAATGTGTGTTTTGTCAACCTATCATGATAACAAAAGCACTATCTTCTGGGTGAATCTATAGATGATAGCATAGCATTTCACCTAGAATAGTGATGCTTTGCTATTGTAGCTTGTTCTTTACCATGGGCTGCAGTCTAGTTAAATAAAGGTTAAAAGTCTACTGGTAGAAGAGAGAGGAGATTAAGGAGAATATCCTTTGAAACCAGAGAGGTTGAGAGAGACAGAGAGAGAGATAGACGGGGGGTATGGGAGATGAGATGCTGTTCTGTTCAGATGTCAATAAAAACAGGTGTTAACCAGATCAGCTAAAATGTTAAGAGGCAGGCTAATCCTCACCCAGATCCAGCAACGATCCATCCGGCCCCAGAATACTAATACCCAGGACACACCATTAATTCACAGACCAGGGTTGAGTGGGGGTCGGGCGGAGGTGTTTAGTAAGAGCACTATAATAGTAGTGATCCGCCAGTCAGAGACAGGGCCGTATCCATAAGTACTAAGCTACATACAGGAAGAGAAGAATGAGAGCTGTTATCTTCTCTCTGAGAGAGAGGGCTCCTGTCTTTGAGTGGTCATTTCAGGCCTTTGACCACCTCTTTCCTCCTAACAATTGACTTTAACACAAGGAGCACTCTGTATCTATGGAGAGAGCAAAAACTTCCACTTTGATGTTCCATCTAATGGTAGCCTACACTGGATCCTGTTCTAGTACTCTCTTCACTCTGTGTATCAAGCTATGGTACCTTTGACTTGTTATCAACAATGTCATAAAACGTTCTGTTCTGTCCAAATGGATAATAGAACAGAAAATGCGTACCATGCTTACAATAAATACATTTCTTGGAGGCGCCGTGTTAGCTGCATTCACCTATTCCCCCTCAGGAGACTGAAAAGATTTGGCATGGGTGCTAAGATTCTCAAAAAGTTCTACAGCCAAGTTTCCTGCCATCCAGGATCTCTATACCAGGCAGTGTCAGAGGAAAGCCCTAAAAATTGTCAAAAACTCTAGCCACCCTAATCATAGACTGTTCTCTCTGCTACCGCACGGCAAGCAGTACCGGAGTAACAAGTCTTAGTCCAAAAGGCTTCTTAACAGCTTCTACCCAAAACCATAAGACTCCTGAACAGCTAATCAAATGGCTACCCGGAGTATTTGCACTTTACCTCTACCTACATGTACATATTACTTCGACTAACCTGTGCCCCCACACATTGACTCTGTACCAGTACCACCTGTACATAGCCTCGTTACTGTTATTTTATTGCTGCTTTTTAATTATTTGTTCTTTTAGTTTTAGTTTTTTTGTTTCTTTATATATTTTGTACTTCAGTTTATTTTAGTAAATACTTTCTTAACACTTGTTTTTCTGAAAACTGCATTGTTGTTTAAGGGCTTGCAAATAACCATTTCACTGTAAGGTTTACCTACACCTGTTGTATTCGGCGCATGTGATAAATACAATTTGATTTGATTTGATTCATCAAGCAGGCCTTTTAACAGGATTGACCATCCTCACCACAGTTCAGCTCACTCCTATCAGCGCGGTGCAGTTTCTTGCAGTCAAGTTTGTCATTATGTGTTCGTACCTCTATATACCATAGTGTGGGTTATTATCACTGTTCTCCCTCCCAAGAAGATCAGCTGAGCTGTTTGCTGTCATTTATTTCAGGTAAATGTGGTAGAACTTTTTAGAATAGTCATTTACAACATTAACAATATCTACACAATACCTACACTGTATTTCAGATCAATTTGATGTTATTTTAATTGGACAAATATGATTTTCTTTCAAAAACAAGGACATTTCTGATCCCAAACTTTTGAACGGTAGTGTATATAAAACACAGGAAACTCACGTTTTGGACTGGACTGGGCCTTTAAGAAAGTTTCTATGAATCATTTAGTTCTAAACTGGTATAAAAAGGCCAGATTCCACATTTAGGTATTTTGTATTCATTATGTATTAATTTCTGCAGCTAAACATTTCTTAACACAAACAAGTATCACCTTGCGCAAATGTGTAATAACACCTCTGACAGAGAAAAAGCACAACCTCACACATGCAGCGGCAAGCAGCGGTGCCTACAAGTAAACAAACCCGCAATCTGATTGTGACAACTCCACTCTCTCTCTCTCTTTCAACATGGAATCTGCAGCCTCTGCTATTCTGAAAACAACAAACACCTCAGTAGGGAGAACAATTCATTGTGACAGACAGCAATCACTGTCGCACTCCACCCACTTAGAATGGAGCCTTTGCCCCCCCCTATCTGATGGCATCCCATAATCAACTCAGCAGCCGACGGCTAGGCGGCTAGGCTCACAGGCATGAGGGCTCACAGGCATGAGGGCTCACAGGCATGAGGGCTCACAGGCATGAGGGCTCACAGGCATGATTGCTCACAGGCATGATTGCTCACAGGCATGAGAGCTCACAGGCATGAGGGCTCACAGGCATGAGGGCTCACAGGCATGAGGGCTCACAGGGCTGAACGATCACAGTTCGGCGTCCTCATTTGTAAACACCACCTGCTTGTTCACACCCCTCCTTGTTGGGTGGTATTAGAGTGAGCGTGAAATGCGATTCTGCATACAGCCAGTCCAGCTCCCACCACATCTGACTTTACTAGCAAGCATGAAGAATGTATGGTCACTTAAGTGAGAGGGGTTGGGTTGACGGTGGGTGGGTGGGAGGATTTGGTTGGGGGGAGGGGGTTGGTGACATGCATACAGCACAAGCAGTGACCAATCTGCCGCAGGGCCCTCAACTATTWAAAAAATGTCAGGTGTGAATGTTCCGTATATAGAGTGGAGTGATGCAGTAGACAGAATATGTTCATTCTCTGTTGTATGTGACTGTTGATGCGATACTGTATCAATAAACATGCATATAGGTGTATAATTCCTCTACACATCTGTACTCGATCTAATATTACAAGCAAAAACTAAAGCAGGAAGTACCAGGGACTCGCTTAATACGGAAATGGTCAGATGACACGGATGCTACGCTACAGGATTGTTTTGCTAGTATAGACTGGAATATGTACAGATATGGAATATGGGGTGGCAGGTAGCCGAGTGGTTAGAGCGTTGGGCTAGTAACCGAAAGGTTGCTGGATCAAATCCCCGAGCTGACAAGGTAAAAATCTGTCATTCTGCCCCTGAACAAGGCAGTTAACCCACTGTTCCCCGGTAGGTCGTCATTGTAAATAAGAATTTGTTCTTAACTTCTTATGGCTGCAGGGGCAGTATTGAGTAGCTTGGATGAAAGGTGCCCATAGTAAACTGCCTGCTCCTCAGTCCTAGCTGCTAATATATGCATATTATTATTCGTATTGGATAGAAAACACTCTGAAGTTTCTAAAACTGTTTGAATTATGTCTGTGAGTATAACAGAACTCATATGGCAGGCAAAAACCTGAGAAGTTCCACTTCCTGTTTGAATTGTTTCTGAGGTGGCAGATTTTCAACCAAGCTCTCATTGAAATTACAGTGAGATATTGATGAGTTTTCACTTCCTACGGCTTCCACTAGATGTCAGCAGTCAATAGCACTTTGTCTGATGACTCTAATGTGAAGGGGGGCCGAAGGAGACAGGAATTAGTAATCACTGCCATGAGGTGACCACGCGCGTTCACATGAGGAGGACCTCCGTTCCACCGCTCTTCTGAAGTCAATCTAATTCTCCGGTTGGAACGTTATTCAAGATGTATGTTAACAACATTCTAAAGATTGATTCAGTACATCGTTTGACATGTTTCTACTGACTGTTACGGAACTTTTGGACATTTTGTCACGTTATAGTGGATGCGCTTGGTGACTTTGGAATTGTTTACCGCTCACYCGCTAACCAAAGTAGCTAATTGGACATAAATAACYGACATTATCGAACAAATCAAGCATTTATTGTGGACCTGTGATTCCTAGGACTGCATTCTGATGAAGTTCTTCAAAGGTAAGGAAACATTTATCATGTATTTTCTGGTTTCTGTTGACCCCAACATGGCGGCTAATTTGGCTATTGTTCTGAGCTCCGTCTCAGATTATTGCATGATTTGCTTTTTCCGTAAAGTTTTTTTGAAATCTGACACAGCGGTTGCATTAAGGAGAGGTATATCTATAATTCCATGTGTATAACTTGTATTATCATCTACATTTACGATGAGTATTTCTGTTGAAACGATGTGGCTATGCAAAATCACTTGATGTTTTTGGAACTAGTGAATGTAACGCGCCAATGTAAACTCAGATTTTTTTTTATAAATATAAACGTTATCAAACAAAACATGCATGTATTGTGTAACATGAAGTCCTATGAGTGTCATCTGATGAAGATAATCAAAGGTTAGTGATTCATTTTCTCTCTATTTCTGCTTTTTGTGAAAGCTATCTTTCGCTGGAAAAATGGCTGTGCTTATTGTGGTTTGGTGGTGACTTAACATAATCGTTTGTAGTGCTTTCGCTGAAAAGCATATTTGAAATCGGACACTTTGGTGGGATTAAGAACAAGATTACCGTTAAAATGATATAAGACACATGTTTGAGGAATTTTAATTATAAGATTTCTGTTGTTTGAATTTGGCGCCCTGCACTTTCACTGGCTGCTGTCATATCGATCCCGGTAGCGGGATGCAGCCATAAGAAGTTTTAACTGACTTGCCTAGTTAAATAAAGGTTCAATAAAAAATWWWAAAWAAATGTWAAATGATTCATCCAATGGCATTGAGGAGTATACCACCTCAGTTACCGGTCTCATCAATAATTGCATTGACGACGTTGTCCCCAGAGTGACCGTACGTACATATCCCAACCAGAAGCCATGGATTATAGGCAACATCTGCAACGAGCTAGAGGCTAGAGCTCCCACTTTAAAGGAGTGGAACACTAATCCGGACCCTTATAAGACATCCCGCTATGCCCTCAGATGAACCCTCAAACAGGCAAAGCGCCAATACAGAACTAAGATTGAATCCTACTACACTGGCTCTGACGCTCGTCGGATGTGGCAGGGCTTGCAAACTATTACGGACTACAAAGGGAAACCCAGCCGTGAGCCTACCAGATGAGCTAAATGCCTTCTATGCTTGCTTCGAGGCAAGCAACACTGAAGCATGCATGAGAGCACCAGCTTTTCCGGCTGACTGTGTGATCACGCTCTCCGTAGCCGATATAAGCAAGACCTTTCAATAGGTCAACATTCATTTACATCATTTACATTTAAGTCATTTAGCAGACGCTCTTATCCAGAGCGTCCATATCCATTCACAAGGCCATGGGGCCAGATGGATTACCAGGGAGCATGCACAGACCAACTGGCAAGTGTCWTCACTGAAATGTTCAACCTCGCCCTGATTAGGTCTGTAATACCCACCTGTTTCAAGCAGACCACCATAGTCCCTGTGCCCAAGAAAACTAAGGTAACCTGCCTAAATGACTATCGCCCAGTAGCACTCACGTCGGTAGCCATGAAGTGCTTTGGAAGGCTTGTCATGGCTCATATCAACACCATCATCCCGGAAACCTTAGACCCACACCAATTCGCATACCGCCCCAACAGATCCAGAGATTATGCAATCTCAATRGCACTCCACACTGCCTTTTCCCACTTGGACAAAAGGAACACCTATGTGAGAATGCTGATCATTGACTACAGCTCAGCGTTCAACACCATAGTGCCCTCAAAGCTCATCACTAAGCTAAGGACCCTGGGACTAAACACCTCCCTCTGTAATTGGATCCTGGACTTCCTGACGGGCCGCCCCCAGGTGGTAAGGGTAGGCAACAGCATATCTGCCACACTGATCCTCAACATCGGGGTGCATGCTTAGTCCCCTCATGTACTCCCTGTTCACCCATGACTGCGTGGCCAAGCATGACTCCAACACAACATTAAGTTTGCTGACGACACAACAGTGGTCAGCCTGATCACCGACAATGATGAGACAGCCTATAGGGAGGTCAGAGACCTGGCAGTGCAGTGTGACAACAACCTCTCCCTCAATGTGAGCAAGACAAAGGAGATGATCGCGGACTACAGGAAAAGGAGGGCCAAACAGGCGCAAATTAACATCAACGGGGCTGTAGTGGAGCGGGTCGAGAGTTTCAAGTTCCTTGGTGTCCACATCACCAACAAACTATCATGGTCCAATCACACCAAGACAGTCGTGAAGACTCCTGAGTCCCCCTCAGGAGACTGAAAAGATTTGGCATGGGTCCCCAGATCCTCAAAAAGTTCTACAGCTGTTTCATCGAGAGCATCCTGATCGGTTGCATCACCGCCTAGTATGGCAACTGCTTGGCATCCGACCGTAAGGCACTACAGAGGATAGTGCGTACGGCCCAATACATCACTGGGGCCAAGCTTCCTGCCATCCAGGACCTACAGTACCAGTCAAAGCTTGGACACACCTACTCATTCAAGGATTTTTCTTTATTTTTACTATTTTCTACATTGTAGAATAATAGTGAAGACATCAAAACTATATGAAATAACACATATGGAATCATTTGCCGTGACGACAGCTTGCCACACTCTTGGTATTCTCTCAACCAGCTTCATGAGGTAGTCACCTGGAATGTATTTCAATTAACAGGTGTGCCTTGTTAAAAGTTAATTTGTGAAATTTCTTTCCTTCTTAATGCGTTTGAGCCAATCAGTTGTGTTGTGACAAGGTAGGGGTGGTATACAGAAGATACCCCTATTTGGTYAAATACCAAGTTCATATTATTGCAATAACAGCTCAAATAAGCAAAGATAAATGACAGTCCATCATTACTTCAAGAACTTTGAAAGTTTCTTCAAATGCAGTCGCTGTCACGTACGTCGTAGTGAGGAGACCAAGGCGTAGCGTGATTAGAATACATTCTTTCTTTTAATAATGAAGAACACTTAACAAACAATACAAAATAACAAAACGAACGTGACCGCTATAACACTGAGTGCAAACATGCAACATCACATAGACATACCCAAAACCCTAGACAAGACAAAAACACACATACCACCCTCGTCACACCCTGACCTAACCAAAATAATAAAGAAAACAAAGATAACTAAGGTCAGGGCGTGACAGTCGCAAAACCCATCAAGCGCTATGATGAAACTGGCTCTCATGAGGACCGCCACAGAAAAGGAAGACCCAGAGTTACCTCTGCTGCNTCACTGAAATGTTCAACCTCGCCCTGATTAGGTCTGTAATACCCACCTGTTTCAAGCAGACCACCATAGTCCCTGTGCCCAAGAAAACTAAGGTAACCTGCCTAAATGACTATCGCCCAGTAGCACTCACGTCGGTAGCCATGAAGTGCTTTGGAAGGCTTGTCATGGCTCATATCAACACCATCATCCCGGAAACCTTAGACCCACACCAATTCGCATACCGCCCCAACAGATCCAGAGATTATGCAATCTCAATCGCACTCCACACTGCCTTTTCCCACTTGGACAAAAGGAACACCTATGTGAGAATGCTGATCATTGACTACAGCTCAGCGTTCAACACCATAGTGCCCTCAAAGCTCATCACTAAGCTAAGGACCCTGGGACTAAACACCTCCCTCTGTAATTGGATCCTGGACTTCCTGACGGGCCGCCCCCAGGTGGTAAGGGTAGGCAACAGCATATCTGCCACACTGATCCTCAACATCGGGGTGCATGCTTAGTCCCCTCATGTACTCCCTGTTCACCCATGACTGCGTGGCCAAGCATGACTCCAACACAACATTAAGTTTGCTGACGACACAACAGTGGTCAGCCTGATCACCGACAATGATGAGACAGCCTATAGGGAGGTCAGAGACCTGGCAGTGCAGTGTGACAACAACCTCTCCCTCAATGTGAGCAAGACAAAGGAGATGATCGCGGACTACAGGAAAAGGAGGGCCAAACAGGCGCAAATTAACATCAACGGGGCTGTAGTGGAGCGGGTCGAGAGTTTCAAGTTCCTTGGTGTCCACATCACCAACAAACTATCATGGTCCAATCACACCAAGACAGTCGTGAAGACTCCTGAGTCCCCCTCAGGAGACTGAAAAGATTTGGCATGGGTCCCCAGATCCTCAAAAAGTTCTACAGCTGTTTCATCGAGAGCATCCTGATCGGTTGCATCACCGCCTAGTATGGCAACTGCTTGGCATCCGACCGTAAGGCACTACAGAGGATAGTGCGTACGGCCCAATACATCACTGGGGCCAAGCTTCCTGCCATCCAGGACCTACAGTACCAGTCAAAGCTTGGACACACCTACTCATTCAAGGATTTTTCTTTATTTTTACTATTTTCTACATTGTAGAATAATAGTGAAGACATCAAAACTATATGAAATAACACATATGGAATCATTTGCCGTGACGACAGCTTGCCACACTCTTGGTATTCTCTCAACCAGCTTCATGAGGTAGTCACCTGGAATGTATTTCAATTAACAGGTGTGCCTTGTTAAAAGTTAATTTGTGAAATTTCTTTCCTTCTTAATGCGTTTGAGCCAATCAGTTGTGTTGTGACAAGGTAGGGGTGGTATACAGAAGATACCCCTATTTGGTYAAATACCAAGTTCATATTATTGCAATAACAGCTCAAATAAGCAAAGATAAATGACAGTCCATCATTACTTCAAGAACTTTGAAAGTTTCTTCAAATGCAGTCGCTGTCACGTACGTCGTAGTGAGGAGACCAAGGCGTAGCGTGATTAGAATACATTCTTTCTTTTAATAATGAAGAACACTTAACAAACAATACAAAATAACAAAACGAACGTGACCGCTATAACACTGAGTGCAAACATGCAACATCACATAGACATACCCAAAACCCTAGACAAGACAAAAACACACATACCACCCTCGTCACACCCTGACCTAACCAAAATAATAAAGAAAACAAAGATAACTAAGGTCAGGGCGTGACAGTCGCAAAACCCATCAAGCGCTATGATGAAACTGGCTCTCATGAGGACCGCCACAGAAAAGGAAGACCCAGAGTTACCTCTGCTGCTGTCACGACTTCTCCTTGTTGGGGCAGTGTTCGGCGGTCAACGTCACCGGTCTTCTAGCCATCGCTGATCCATTTTTCATTTTCCATTTGTGTTGTCTTGTTTCCCCACACACCTGTTTCTCATTTCCCTCATTATGTGTTGTGTATTTTACCCTCTGTTTCCCCCATGTCTTTGTGTGTGATTGTTTATTGTTAGGTTGGTACGTTTCCGGCTGTTTTTTTCCGGGTGCTGTTTTAACCCGTGTTTTGTGGCAAGTGTTATTTTGTTTGCACATTGGGATTGTTACTTTGTGCTATTGCCTTAAGTAAAGTGCGTTGTTCACTCATCTCTGCTCTCCTGTGCCTGACTTCGTGCACCAGCTACACCCACCTCCTGACAGCTGCAGAGGATAAAAGTTAATTAGAGTTAACTGCACCTCAGATTGCAGCCCAAATAAATGCTTCATAGAGTTCAAGTAACAGACACATCTCAACATTAACTGTTCAGAGGAGACTGCATGAACCTGCACCTGTGGAACAGTCGTTAAAGGTCGAATTTCTGCAAAGAAACCACTACTAAAGGACACCAATAAGAAGAATAGACTTGCTTGGGCCAAGAAACATGAGCAATGGACATTAGACCAGTGTAAATCTGTCCTTTGGTCTGATGAGTCCAAATTTGAGATTTTTGGTTCTAACCGCTGTGTCTATGTGAGAAGCAGAGTAGGTGAACGGATTATCTCCTCACCTGTAAATCGCACAGTGAAGCATGGAAGAGGAGGTGTGGTGGTGCTTTGTCTCTGATTTATTTAGAATTCATGGCACACTTAACCAGCATGGCTATCACAGTATTCTGCAGCAATACGCCATCCCCTCTGGTTTGCGCTTAGTTGGACTATCATTTGTTTTTCAACAGGGCAATGACCCAAATCAACACCTCCAGGCTGTMTAAAGGCTATTTGACCAAGGAGGAGGGTGATGGAGTGCTGCATCAGATGACCTGGCCTCCACAATCACCTGACCTTTAACCAATTGAGATGGTTTGTGATGAGTTTGACCGCAGAGTGAAGGAAAAGCAGCCAACAAGTGTTCAGCATATGTGGGAACTCCTTCAAGACTCATGAAGCTGGTTGAGAGAATGCCAAGAGTGTGCAAAGCTGTCATCAAGGCAAAGGATGGCTACTTTGAAGAATCTCAAATATTAAATATATTTTGATTTGTTTAACACTTTTTTMGTTACTACATGATTCCATATGTGTTATTTCATAGTTTGATGTCTTCACTATTATTCTACAATGTAAAAATAAAGAAAAACCCTTGAATGAGTATGTCCAAACTTTTGACTGGTACTGTATATACTAGGCGGTGTCAGAGGAAGTCCCAAAGTCATAGACTGTTCTCTCTGCTACCACACTGCTGCTACTCGCTGCTTAGTATCTATGCATAGTCAATTTACCCCTACCTACATGTACAAATGACTGTGACATCGGGTGCTGTAGATGTCATGGTGGGCAGGTAGTTTGCTCCCAGTGATGTGTTGTGCAGACCGCACCACTCTCTTGAGGGCCTTGCGGTTGAGGGCAGTGCAGTTGCCGTACCAGGCGGTGATACAGCCCTAAAGGATGCTCTCGATTGTGCATCTGTAAAAGTGTGTAAGGGTTTTGGGTGACAAGCCACATTTCTTCAGCCTCCTGAGGTTGAAGAGGCGCTGTTGAGCCTTCTTCACCACACTGTCTGTGTGAGTTGACCATTTCAGTTTGTTTGTGATGTGTACGCCGAGGAACTTAAAACGTTCCACCTTCTCAACTGCTGTCCCTTTGATGTGGATAGGGGGCTGCTCCCTCTGCTGTCCCTTTGATGTGGATAGGGGGCTGCTCCCTCTGCTGTTTCTTTAAGTCCATGATCATCTCCTTTGTTTTGTTGACGTTGAGTGCTGCGTTGTCCTCTTCTGTGCAGTGCTCTAACCATAGAGGTAGGAGCAGAGTGATAATTGATGCAGTAGAACTTAGTTAGTGTTGTGTGTGCCTGACATTGATGTCTCTTAAAACACTCCTATACACTATTTATTCTACCAACCGCTTTAGTCACTCAGCCACTCAACAATGACAGGCATAACGTGAATCACACAGAAATCCCTGCTATCGACAGTTTTTAAGAACCACACACGGCCTATGAGGATCAATCATAACATAAGTTTGTGCTTGAGCGCTAGTCTTTGGCTAACACAATGGGGGCACATGCCTCACACCTTCTGCGTGATCGCACAAATCAGGTTTCTTTTGACAGATTTCCTTCCTGAGGTATGATTACATTTGACTGGGAACAAAATGGATATTTACGAGGCCTTAGCTCTTTTTGAACCTGCCTGGCAAAACAACCCTAACAACATTCACTTAGTTAGTATGCCAGGTGCACTGCTACGTGTGCTTTGTCAAAGTACCCAGACACATCACCTTTAAGCTGCCATGGCCTTGCATCTGGTTGAATATCAATAAAGGTATGAACGGAGAGGGAATGGGAGAGAGAGAGGGAGAGATAGAGAGAGAGAGGAATAGAGAAGGAAGAAAAGGAAGGATGGAAAGGAGAAAAAAACACAATTTATAAACCTTCATTTCTTCAGAGAACCATAAAGTCTTCTCCCAGAAGAGCCGCTGAGCACAAATCCATTTCTTTCAGTCGATTACAAGCACAGAGGTTCTCACCTTCATTTGTGAGTCTAATACTCAAACAGTTATGTAGAACACATACCAATTAAACAATTCTGCTCAAATAAGAGGGCCGTGAACTGACGTGATTATGGAGGCCAGGCCCCACGAGAGACCGAGTTATCTGCTCAGGAGCATGGAGAGCGATAGAGCGATTGGAATGGAAAAAAATAATACTGTATGAAATGTTCCCATGGTAATAAGGCAGGGAGATTGCGTTAATATCGGAGGAGCCGTGCGGAAAAGGTCACTGGATATCTGTAACGCCCACCAGAGTCATGTTGATGGGGGCTGTTCAAACAGATCTGATAATGCTCTCCTCTCTCTCGCCGTGATCGTCTGACGAGAGAACCAGTGAAAGGTCTAGTGCTTGAGAGCGAGAGAAATTTGTCATTTGTGGAAATTGTGCCTACTGCTGTACTCTCTCTAACTCAATTTCATATTCACCATGGCAGCTTTTTATGGTTATACCATGCCGCCAATGAAGGGAACACAATTATGAGATGGCAATCAATCAAATCGTTTCGTAAAGGGCTGTGAAAGTTAACGCGTGACATGTTTATCTGTGTAAGAAACGTTGACGGCGTGAATCTCGTCTCCATTTCTTAACCGCACGGAACCTTTTAAGCGCAGAACACAACACGGAACACAGCTGCAGTCAATGTGTTCGCCTTTACATAGCTAATGAGTGTGTGCCTCTAGCTAAAATCATGTCAAAGCTATGCCCAATATTACCAGAGCTATGTTCTTTCTACCTGCCACGGATATGTGCACATGTCACGGACCGTTTTAAACTACAGTCCTCGCGAGCTGCTATTTTATGGTTTGATAACAAACAACATTACTTAGCGACCTGATAACTTGACCACTGACTAGGCTATGCACAAATTTGGATGGCAGGAAGAACTGAAGAGGAATAGGCTCTTCAAAGAGATGCTTCAAAGGTAGGCTGCATATGCAAGAGTGGGGTGTGTATTATTGTGTGTGTGTGTGTGTGTGTGTGTGTGTGTGTGTGTGTGTGTGTGTGTGTGTGTGTGTGTGTGTGTGAGTGAGAGGGAGGATGTGTGTTTCATGTTTAAGTTTTTAGGACAGTGAAATGCCTTTTTTGCTTGCTCTTTCCCAACAATGCAGTAATCAATATCATAGCCAATAGTGAGAGAGACGAGGTGTGGGAGGGATAGTGTGGAGGCCTATGTGTGTAAAATAATCTGAACAGTACAGATGGTTACAGTGTTTTCATAACATTGTTGGACAAGTTTAAAAGCTCTTTGTTCTTTGTATCCATAGTGCTAGTTATTTTTTCCTGTAGTCACACTCACACCACCGGGGCGGCAGGTATCCTAGTGGTTAGAGCGTTGGACTAGTAACCCAAAGGTTGCAATATCGAATCCTTGAGCTGACAAGGTAAAAATCTGTCGTTCTGCCCCTGAACAAGGCAGTTAACTTCTTTCAGCTAGGGGGCAGAATTTTTATGTTTGGAAAAATAACGTTCCCAAGGTAAACATACTATTTCTCAGGTCCAGACGCTAGAATATGCATATAATTGACAGATTAGGATAGAAAACACTCTAAAGTTTCCAAAACTGTCAAAATATTGTCTGTGAGTATAACAGAACTGATTTTGCAACCGAAAACCTGAGGAAATCCAACCCGGAAGTGCCTTTTATTTGGAAAAATCCCTGTTCCGTTGCCTGCCCCTCCTCCATTTAAAGGGGTATCAACCAGATTCCTTTTCCAATGGCTTCCTCAGGCTGTGACCAGGCTTTAGACATAGTTTCAAGCTTTTATTTTGAAAAATCTGCGAGATTTTTCAAAACGCGTCAGGTGTCCTTTGATTAGTTCCTGCGCGCGAGAGATGAAGCTCGACATTTTCTTTCTTTGTAGTATTGAATAGTTTACCGTCCGGTTGAAATATTATCGATTATGTATGTTAAAAACAACCTGAGGATTGATTATAAAAAATGTTTGACATGTTTCTACGAACATTACGGATACTTTTTGGAATCTTTGTCTGCCTTTCAGGACCGGAACGAGCCTGTGGTTTTCTGAACATAACGCGCAAACCAAATGCCGGTTTTTAGTTATAAAACTAATCTTTATCGAACAAAAATAACATTTATTGTGTAACTGGGAGTCTCGTGAGTGCAAACATCCGAAGATTATCAAAGGTAGGCGATTCATTTTATTGCTTTTCTGACTTTCGTGACCAAGCTAATTTGGAGCTAGCTGTTCTTACTGTTTTGTCTAGTGATTAATAAACTCACAAACGCTTGGATTGCTTTCGCTGTAAAGCATATTTTCAAAATCTGACACGATAGGTGGATTAACAACAAGCTAAGCTGTGTTTTGGTATATTTCACTTGTGATTTCATGATTATAAATATTTTACGAAAATGATCCCGCTAAAGGAATCCGTGCGGCAAGAAGTTAACCCACTGTTCCCCGGTAGGACCGTCATTGTAAATAAGAATTTGTTCTTAACTGACTTGCCTAGTTAAATAAAGGTACAAATAAAATAAAAATGTAGAATGCCTGAAACTTTAATAGTACTTAAAGCTGTGTGTGTGTGTGTGTGTGTGTGTGTGTGTGTGTGTGTGTGTGTGTGTGTGTGTGTGTAAAAGAAAGTGTGTGTGTGCTGTGCACAAGTGTAAACTTCAAGAACACTGATAAGAAAGAGTAGGCCTACTGAAACATTGCGAACATTAGTAGCTGTAGCTATGTTAGTGACTTTTGTGTTGTTTATTAATATATTCTGATAATTTTGTGTTTCAGTCCCTTACAATCAAAGTATGCCTGTAACTCAATGCATTGCTTTTTAAATGGAAAAATCTTTCAATTGGGCCAAATTTGAGCAAACTGAAAAATGTAACTAATGCCATTAACTAAATTCATTATTGACAGCCCTAGTTTCGTATAGACCTAGTTATGGGCCAATATTCATAGCAATGTTTTGATATATGTATATTCATAATCACAAAGCCGAACCAAATGATTTGCATCAAAAATGCTACAATATGGGCATTGCAGCATTAAAGCCCATTCCTTGTTAATGTTTAAATATCTATCCTTGCCAACCGCTCAAGAAATGAGACACACTAAAGGCGTTTTCATCCCCCCAGTTTATTTCATCTCATGCTAATACTGGTGCCATTTTCTCTTGATTTGAACGGCATGGATGCCTCTGTCTCTCTTGCCAAGATATATTGAGATCAACACATTGTCATTCTACGCCCAGGCGCACCTTAACCACCGTCTCGCTGCGGGGAGATTTATGATAATTCCTAATAGCATGTGATAGGATACAGCACATAAACCTATGTGAGGGAGGTATGTGTTTCTATGGTAACCCTCCCTCCGTTTGCTGCTAGCCCTATGCAGCCCAGCGCTGTTATTTTTTTAAATTTTTATAGGTGTTCCTCTGTCTATTTGGATGCCAGAGGTAAAGAAATGTAATGCAGATCACAAAGCGGAGACACAGATGTTTTCCTCGTTGCCTTTTAATCTCATATTCCCTGGGCGCCCAGCGAGAAACACTCCCCCTTTAGAATGGTAATTGGACGCGATGAATAGCAAATAAACAAAACAAAAACAGATCCACATTTATATTGAGTAGTTTAACACTTTGGAATGATCACACTTTATAGTCACTATTAACACTAGCTAGAGAAAGAGAGAAAGAACAGATGCAAATATATATATATATATTTTTTTTTTTACAGGCAAACAGACAGACTGGTTTTCCTGGAACTGAAGCCTTGAGGATTCACCCATGTAATCATTAAAAGGCTCAGCAGGCAGACAGGAAGGACTTACAGGGAAAAACTAACACTGCTTCAGGTTAGTATAGGATAAGCACAGCCAGCAGCACGCTACCTTTATATACTGCAACACACAGGGTTGAAACAGGGTCCAAAATAACTGAATAATCAAGTTGATTCATCTTTAACCCTCACATCCAACAGTCACTTTGTAAATAACAATTTCCTCCTCATGTTTTGTATTGTTTGACTGATCATCTCTGCATTTCTCTCTGGGTTCCATGTGTCTACAGTACCATCTGCTCTTATAAAAACCTTCTTCCCTGAAATTGCTGCTCAGTGAATTCATAGCTTGTAAAAGTTAGGATACTGATTTAATTGTCAAGTGTTAGCAGTCATGTTATGGTGAACACTCCTTCACCTCTCCTCCATTTAACCCAACAATACGTGACCAGGAAGTCCACTGGATGTGTTGACTACACATAGTGATACATGGATATCTCTAGTTATACTCCATGACATCTGAGGAAGGAATTGAGATATTTTAGAGGTAAAGTGCCTTCAGAAAGTATTCACATCCCTTTACTTTTTTCATATTGTTTTGCTACAGCCTGAATATAAAATTGTTTAAATTGAGATTGTGTGTCACTGGCCTAAACACAATACCCCATAATGTCAGAGTGTAATTCTGTTTCTATACATTTTTACAAATTAATAAAAAATCAAAAGCTGAAATGTCTTGAGTAAAAAAGTATTCAACCCTTTTATTATGGTAAGCCCAAATAAGTTCAGGAGTAAATATTTGCTTAACAAGTCACATAATAAGTTGCATGGACTCACTCTGTGTGCAATAATAGTGTTTAACATGATTTTTGAATGACTACCTCGTGGGGTGCTAAGCTGACATACAGTATACAATTGTTTTAAGATGGTCATACTATGGATTATTTAGCTATTTAATTTTGAATTTTAGGACCTCTTTCATATTCGTGAGCGTTTCCCCTTTCCATAGAGTGGTCATAATATGATGCTACAGAAGTTTTCGTGAGAATACCGATTTTCGGGATGTCTCATGGTCTGACAAACACCGCTCTAGCTCTGCCATCTTTCACCGCAGATGCGGAAGTGCATCCTGTTTGGTGGATACTGTGGATGTGGTGGATTGAGACGCATCCAATGCAAGAAAACATATCTCTAGCTTAACCTGATGGATTTTGATGGTGATTTTTTTGTTGTGTAATTTAGATTGATTCTAGGGGGTTAATTACACGTTGGATGGTGTATCAATACACCCAGTCACTACAATGATAGAGGCGTCCTTCCTAACTCATTTGCCGGAGAGGAAGGAAACCACTCAGCGATTTCACAATGAAGCCAATGGTGACTTTAAAACAGTTACAGAGTTTAATGGCTGTGATAGGAGAAAACTGAGGATGGATCAACAACATTGTAGTTACTCCACAATACTAACCTAAATTACAGAGTGAAAAGAAGGAAGCCTGTACAGAATAAAAATATTCCAAAACATGCATCCTGTTTGCAACAAGGCACTAAAGTACAACTGCAAAAAAATGGCAAAGAAATGACCTTTATGTCCTGAATACAGAGCTTTGTGTTGGATTTGCCCAAAACATATCACTGAGTACCACTCTTCATAATAAAATATTGTGGTGGTTGCATCATGTTATGGGTATGCTTGTCAGTGGCAAAGACTAGGGAGTGTTTGGGGATAAAAAGAAACGGAATAAAAAAATGTAATGGCTGTCTAGCAATGATCAACAACCAACTTGACCAGAATTTTAAGAATTTTAAAAAGAATAATGTGCAAATATTGTACAATCCAGGTGTGCAAAGCTCTTACAGACCTATCCGGAATGACTCACAGCTGTAATCACTGCCAAAGGTATTGACTCAGGGGTGTGAACACTTATGTAAATTAGAAATGTATGAATAAAAAAATAACATGTTTTCACTATGGGGTATTATGTGCAGATGAGAGAGAAAATCTATTTAATTCATTTTGAATTCAGGCTGTAACACATGAAATTGTGGAATAATTCAAGGGTTATGAATACTTTCTGAATGCACTGTATTAAATTTRCATTATTTTGCTTCTAACATCTCTTCTTTTTTCCTAGCCAGGGATGATATGGCTGCTTTGTTAGAGGAGAGATCTCAAACAGCTATCAAAATGTGCCAAACATTTACTTTGATAACTCCATCAGATGACGGCTGCCTGAGTCGGTAGCAACGGTAGCAATCTGAATATCCTGAGATGCATACTCTCCGAGAGAATAATGGAAGGCAGAATCAGAGGATAAAAATAAAGAATACTTTTTTTCTCATAAAATGGCACCTAATGCACTTGAGATGTGTAGGCTATTTAACTGCATGCATGACACAGAGTCTCCCTGATTCCTGTGCTGGTCCAGCCACACACAGTGTGTTCTGTGGGTCAACATGACAGCATGGTAGGAGAGGGCAGACTTGGGGCTACATCAAACCACTCGGCCTTATACTACTTTACCACTGTTCCACCCACACAGAGCAGGGCAGAGCACTCACTCTCAGCTGCAGGTTACAGTCATGGGATGCCTACATCCTCTAAGCAAGAGTGAAGCAGAAAGAAAAAGATAGATAAATAGAGAGAATTTTGAAAAAGGAATGAAAGAAGAATGAGGGGTATAGCAAATGTACGAATATGTCAGAAAAAAGGAAAAGAGAGACAGAAAGAGGGAATGAGGAAAAAAAACAAAAGGAAGGACTAATTATCCAATTAATGGGCAATTAAGCTCATGCGGCCTAATGGTCTGTGTTGGATTTGGTAATGGCTCTGCTACCAGATTGAGAAGCCAATTAAACACACTGTGTGCTGCTGTGGAGGAGACAGACTGAACACAGTCATAGAGTATGTCCCATATAACACCCTAATCCCTATATAGTGCACTATTTTTGACTGAACACAGTCATAGGGTGAATACCAAATGGGACCCCCTTCCTTATTAGTGCACTAATTTTGACTAAATACAATAAATAGGAAATAGGGTGCCGTCACTGTAATAACACTAATAACAATGTAATAACACTGTAATAACACAGTAATAACACTAATAACGCTGTAATAATCTGTGTACGTGACCAATAAACTTTGATTTGATTTAATAGACACTACGATGGGACAGTCTATGTATTAACCACACTTCAACAAAGACTATCCACAGTGGCATACTACTTAGAATGCATGCTTCACTTTAAGTGGTTTGCTAGTACGGACATCGGAACATACACTATCTATACAAAACTGTACATATGATGGGAAAAGTCACACTGAATTATACATTTAGTGGACATCTAACCTCCCCTCATTAAATTCAACAAAGCATTTCATTAGGCATTTAATTATTTCATATCGCACATTTAGCTAATGAATGCTAATTGTATTCAAGCTAATAATTAATCACACACTATTTCTAGAGTCAACTCGATTCGGAGATAATATGAATTCTAACGAATGTGTTTGTTCACCAAGCAGTTATGAAATGCATCGGACTGGCAAATGAGGGAAGAAGACATTTGGGTGATGTTTAAAAATGCTTTTTCAACTATGACCGTTATTAGCTTTGACTAATTTCCTCCCTTAATTAGATCCTCTTGGAGGGATATTTTTGTGAAATGAATAATGCACATAGACTAATTAGCGATATAAATATGAATCATGATGTGTTCTATCTCAAATAGCGTGTGGATAGTGTCGACAGGGAGTGAAAAAGATGGGTTATGTTATTGCGGAGGCACTAGCTAGCTTACTATTAGCTTTACAACCAGGACTGCGTCACATTTCTAAGCCAACAATAACCTCTCTTTTGGCATATTCTGCAATCATCCAACTTATATAGTTAATTCATTCATGAAAACAATGTTGAAAGAAGTAAAACCTTTTTAGGGCCATTAGTTCCATCTATTCAATGCCTGTGCTATACCTCACATATGCCATGCGGTATCAGGCCAGGACTGGCTGCCATACCTCGTAGCCTAGGGAGGAAATAAGGATGGATCTCAAAATTGAATTTGGACTCAAAGCCATGAATCGCAGGATGGTGGTGAAGAAAAGCAGATGGAGAAACCATTAACAATTAATTGACTTGTCAAACGGTCAGCCCACACATCAGAGAGGAGCAATAATTGCTGATGGAAAGTGAAAAGGGCTGTCGGGGCCTACGGGCAAGGAGCTGCGTCTCAGAAGCGTTCGTCATCTCCTCGCTAGGTCTCCACAGGGCATGGCCTCCACTCCAGTCCCCTGTAGCCCTCTAATTACAACAGAGAAAAAGTGGCTGAGAAATATCGGAGCGAAGGTCGGCTCACTATCACCCTGCCACTAAATATCAAACTAATTACCTTTCAGACAAAAAAAGAGCAAACAAAACACAAGACACGATCTAAAAAGAAAACCACCCTCCCCCTCTGTTCATTGTGTAGACTAGAGCATTGGATCTCAACCAGGGGTACTAGGACCCTGGAGGTACTTGGCCTATCCACAGGGGGACTTGAGAAGACTCATATGACCATAGGGCTTCTGGTAAAATGCACGAGGGGGTACTTCAGGGGTAGCCCGGGCAGAGTAAAATTCAGTTGGTGGTACAGTAAGCAAAAAAGGTTGGGTACAATTGTAAATGCAGACATGACGTGTAAACACAACTTGACTTTCTGTGGCAGGGTAAACTCAATGTACCCTTGAAAGACCCTTTTGAAAGGTAAATATTTCTGGAACACATACTCTGACAAGAAAATGTCTACAGACGAAGAATGTTGTGTTGGCTAACCTCGATAAGACCACTCATATAAGTAAAATGTTACTCAACATCTATGCAGTTAATAAACCTTCACAATCTTTATTGTGGTGCTGGAAGACTGTGCAAATACACTTACACCATAGAAGGCTCTTTCTGAGGTTTACTCTTTAGTTGCAATCTGTCTGTCTCTCTAGGGGTTCACTTTAAACTAATCTACAGGGGTCTAGAAGGCTAGGGTGGGACGGCGGGGGTGCGTCTGAAATGGAAGCATTTTCCCTATATAGTTTCAAGTTTTAATGTCACATGCACAAGTACAGTGAAATATAGTGCACTACCTTTTGACAGACCCCTATTCCCTAGTTGATAGGCACTACCTTACAGAACCCCTGGATTCCATATAGGCACTACCTTGACAGAACCCCTATCCCTATATAGTGCACTACGCTTTACAGGAACCCCATGAGTTCCCCTAATAGTGCACTACCTTTGACAGAACCCCTATTCCCTATATAGTGCACTACCTCTGACGGAACCCCTATTCCCTATATAGTGCACTACCTTTTGACAGAACCCCTATTCCTATATAGTGCACTACCTTTGGCAGGAACCCATATCCCTATATAGTGCACTTATTTTGACTAGGCTCCGTTAGGAAGAGTTTCTTTCCCCCTCCCCTCCCCTGTCCCCTCCCCATCCCCTCCCTCCCCTCCCCTCCCTAGCCAGTGGCCAATGTCAACAGGACGGGTGGAAGTTAAACCGGAGAGCAATCAGGGCGGCCGTGTCTGCGAGACTGGATAACCTGAGTTCAGGCTCTGTGTAATGGAGTGCCTGTGACTCCCGTAGCAATGGATCACTAGACGGTGTCCCCTGGCCCAGGTTCTGCGACTCCCGCAATCTGGAGCCGATCTCTATCTTTTCACTTCCACTGCAGACACAAAATGGCAGATAGCCCCCCCACTCTCTCTAGGTTTTAGCCACAGGTATGCAAACAATTAGACGCACTTTGTCCCGGCCATGTTTTATGTGATTTCTTGTCTGATTGCTTCTAATCAAGTCCTTCACAGGTTAATGTTTCTGTAACAGGGGACGTTTGAGAGCTGGTTTATTGTTCATGTAGGTTCATATAAACATTTTCTTCCCCTCATGTCTTTTCATCTAAACCTTTTTAGACATATATATATATTTTTGTTGTTGTGTTGTAGATCCTACAAATAATGATTCAACTAAACAGCGATTCAGCTGACAAAACGAGTGAAGTAAATGGAGAATTTAAAACGTTCCACAAGGAAGACCAGGAGAAGTGGAGTGTTAAGAGGTATAAACTTGTCTCGAATGACAGATTTCTCATAGTAAGTTTGGAGAAGGTTAAATAGGAGCCCCTAACATGGCTGTGCTCTGTTGGAGCAGGCAAGGCTAGACCCATAAAGGTAGGCTCGGTCGGAACTCTTGGAACAACAAGAACGCTGGCAGGAGCATGGCCGGGCCACAGCTTGCTCTAGTTACCAGACTGTTTTTAAATACTTCACTCAATGTGGAATCCAATTACCGGCAGCTTTGTTGCTCAGACAAAAGCAGCCAATGTTCAAGGTCTGTGTCTCTCTGTTTTAATCAATTCTCCAGGGAAGTGTGTGTTGGGAGATACAGATCAGGTTTGCCATAAGTCAGTGAAAGACGTGTGTGGTGTGTGTGTGTGTGGTGTGTGTGTTGTGTGTGTGTGGTGTGTGTGTGTGTGTGTGGTGTTCACTGTACAAGTGTGGGAATGGAAGAGTGAATGAGAAAAAAAATTACATAGAAAAAGATTCTGGAAGTATGAAAAGCTTTTTAAAAGCATTCACAGCTTGACAACAGTGGCAACCTTGTGCATCAAGCTGCACTTTTTTCAATCCCCTCTGCACAAAGTTAGCTTGGGTATTGGCTGACAAGTTTAACCTCTTGTTTTTGAGTAATGAACACAATAGCAGCCGTACAGTTTCTAATGTGATAACAGATTATATAGTTAGTAAATAAATATGTATTGGTAGCAGGTAGTGCCTGCCTGCCATATTCACAGAGAGGTGGTGTACCATGTGATTTTACTACAGCAGATGTTCTCACAGCCTGCATCATTAGAGTAAGAGGGGAGAAACCACCTGTTCCTCTCAGAAACACAGGGAACCAGCCTGACAACAACCATCTTCACATTGGGATTCCAATAAAAAATGTAATGGAGGGAGGGAGGGAGGGTGAAGAAGAACCAAATCAGAGCAAAAGAGGTCTGCCAGTGCCTGCCTCATTTTTACCCATTCCCCTTTAAAAAACGAAAAGCCCAAGAACCCATCTCTCCCGCTTTCCTTCCCACCCTCCCATCGCCGTGTTTGTTGTCGCATTGGCTGTGTTGCCCCTAATGAATTTTAAAATGTGAAGATTTGCATTTCAATCTGGAAACCTCCCCTCTCAGAGGCGATAAAGGCTCTCCCCAGCACTAAATCACATTAAGCATGCATCTTTTGTAAAGGCCCCGCAACAATGTCATCGCGGTTCCCCTCTCCATCATTATGCAGAGCGCTTTTGGCGGCCTGTTTACAAGCTAAATAAATAGCTACAGAAAACATCTGGAAGCACAAAAGAGACCTTAAGTGGGGCTCTTTAAGAACCTCCAGAGCACAGACCCAGACCAAGGAGGTTAACCCCTTCTGGGCCTCATAAAACCGCAGACGAGACCTCTGACAGGAAAATATCTAGAATTGTTTACTTTTAAACACTACAAAAAGGTTTGCGCAATTCAGGGAGTACTGCAGCGCAGAAAATGTTGTTGTATGTCATTTCTGCCAGAAATTGAAGAAAGATCTTTACCATTTTACTGGAATAATTCATACATAATGATCATTTACAACATATTTCTTTGTACCTACTTTAGTCCCATTTGTGGCACTAGCCTTTCTCCATTCATACTGCAATAACACACCACTCTCTTTCTGTGATTTCAGGTAGTTCTTTAGTCTTCACTGAAAACACATCAATATTTAAACTGACTTACAGGAATAGAAAAAATATTTTGTTCACTGGACGGGACGGGGTTTCTTTCATTGACGTGTCTGGTAAATAGCCCCTTGGTTTTATTGTCCTCTTACCATTTAAAAAGCACACCGAGATTGATTCTCGCATAATACAAACAGCATGTGATGTGTGTGCCTGTAAAACCCTCTGGTATGCTATGTTCTGCTATTAACTGGGGGACTGCGCACAGATTATTGGACTTGGGCTCTATATCCACTGCTAGACGCCTCCACTTTTCACGCCCACCAACAGTATGTATATCTATTTCGTAAGTGGATATCTAGGACGAAAGGTTGAAGTTGGAGGAAGATTTCCAGGAGCCCTGAAGGAATGTCAATAAAAGCTGTGTTGAAGGTTTAAGTGCATCACAGCAGTGCAGTGCTCTGAATGGGGATCTGCTGACTTTTAGGGGTGCCAGGCCAGGCCCAGCGAGCGACTCCACATAGCAGCGTGAGCATGGGAATCTAATCCTGACAGTGTGTGTGTGTGTGTGAACTTAATGGTCCGTGGCCCATTCTGCCTTCTCAAACCTGGAGGTCAAGCTCACTTTATGGGGTCACTTTCCCCAAAGTTTATGAGGCTGATTTGTAGTGACAGGGGCCGTTACCCTGGGGTGTGCTCTCTGACCAAGGGAGTGTGTAGAATGTCTTCAGTGTTGTATAGGATGATATGTCATCTGGAGAGTTTCTAGCACACAATCAATCATCAAGCAATGCATAAACACTAGCACAAACACACACAAGCTTCTTCTCAAAACACCATCTATAGACTGATCGGTATAGTATTATTAAGCATATGGGTCATTGCTTCTCTAAAAACTATGGTGGATGCCCATTTACAAAAAATTTACATCATCACTCAGGGATTGATATGTCATCGCTAACAATTGATGAAACAATTTTGCCTGAAAATCGCTCCCAGCCATTGCAGCCTCCGTTTGTTATGTTTATCCAGRTAACTGAGTGTGAGGCGAAAACAAGAAAACACAAAAGTTAAATCCTTCTGCAGTTAAGCCTGATTCTAATTGAACATTTCTGTGTAGGAGTTGAAGTTGTCTTGGCCTTGACAATGCTTCCCTCGCTGCCTTACAACTCAGATGTACTTTTACAGATGTACTTCTCACTTGATGAAAAGAACATCTCAACAACAACCAAAAACACAACAAAAATGGATCTTCAGAGGGGAACAGGTAGCCTAATAAAATTGGTCAGAGCTTTGGGAATGTATATGGAAATGGCCAGAGGTCCTTTTTGGATTCAATGCATAACTCCTTCCTCAATAAGATGTCTGCTTATCTCTTATCTCCCAACTTTTCCTGATTAGACATTTCATCTGCAGAGTAAGTAACAGGCAGACATGCTGAAATGAAACAAGCCCAGGACATAGAGCGAGAGAGAGAGAGATTTAATACATCTAATAAAGCCTATGCAGTGAACCCAAGTGAAAATCTGAAATCTCTACATGCGCGAAAGAGACATCTTTCATGTCTGAAATAAAAGGTCAATTGCAGCTGCCTGGCACACAAGTCCAAGCCAACCACTAATCGTCTCACTTCCCCACCCCGTCTCCCAGAATTACAGCGTCTGTTAAGTGCGCCTAATGAATGCCGTAAAGCTGCCCAGTAAAACAGGCATTTGGCCAGCTGCTGGGAGGGAAACAGAGAGAGAGGGGGGAGAGAAAAAGAGACAGAGAGAGAGAGAGACCAGGCCTACTCCTGGATCAGACTCTACCCACCCCGGTGCAGAGGATGACCGCCAACAGCCAATGAGGCCATTTCGCCGCAGGTGGAGGAATGGAGGGAAGAGGAAGGGAGGTAACTGCCTCTGCATTATTAATGAGCACTAATATTTCAAAGGGAAGACGACAGGCTGAGCACTGACCATTAAAAATCAAACGGTGTGACCTTGTTAAGATGGATGCCTGGTCCCCGCTCTCTTCCCTGGGTGCCACTGAACCCAGACTGAGCTGCCAGGACGCTGCACTGCATTGAAGGTGGCTCGTCTTCTATCCATGCAAGCTACAGATACGGGGCTCCCTGAGCTTTCAGTGTCATTTAATGAATGAAAAGCAAGCTGTGAGGTTTTAGACTGGCTGGGGTTTCATGGCTCCATTGGAATGGCTTGATCGCAGTAATAGGTGGAAACGAAGGATGCTTGATAGGCAGCATAAATCTCAGAAACTGCTAACTTGACCTCCATATTGTTGTAAAAGTCAAGGAAGGACACTGTACGCTTTGTCTACTGTAGGCCTACAACATTAGCCAGCACAGGCAGCACACTTAGCTTCACATTTTTACTGTGACTAGGATTATCAGAGAATATAAATAGAGGAAGACTTTACTTTGTAAACATGCCCAATTTCTCCCAGAGGCCGAATACAGCCGAATACGGCCAATTCAACATGTTGATAAAACAGCAAATTGGCTACAGTACATGTACAGCACACAAACAGTTAGATACTCTTCTCTCTCACTGAGGATAGTCAGATCCTGATCGTATGTAGTGTTGGTATTTGGCCCGTACCACCTTAACTGAGCCACTATGTTCTTCCCAGTGTAAAAGGCTGGCCCAGGTCACTGTTGTGATTTATGGAGCAGTAATTAGCCCCAGATGACAGTGATGAATGCACTACACTAACACCTTTGTAGGCCGCCTTGTTAGTGAACATCTGAGAAGCCAAGCAAAGCTATCATTTAGGACAAGGCTCTTAATTACCCCGCATGCACAATTATGAATGTACCACAAACAGCCGCCCAGCTGTTTTGATGCAGTGCAGGGGGAAAGAGAGACGGAGAGAGAGAGAGGCAGGGGGGTACTGCATACAGGAGGGCCAACGCTGACAAAGCTCGGCACAGATGTGTACATGAGATAGCTAGAGGAAAACAGCTCAAGGCCATTTTTCCTCCGCTCAAGGAGTCAAGGAAACCATTTCTCTCCGGGATAATAAAATATTGGTTAGGTCAAAAGGTGTGAGATGGAAGGAAGGAAGAGGAACAATCAGGTGTGAAAAAATGAAATGTTTTCTTCTTACAGTTGAAGTGAAAATAGTGATGAATTGGCCAGTGGGCACATCTCCACAGGGCAGGAGCTTATGGCTTTCAGTGGCAGTTAGGAACTGACCGATTCCAACTGCCTGAAACGGAGACCTGAAACACACACAACCCAACCCCCCTTCATTCTATTCCCCAGTCATGTCCTCTAGTCTCTCCTCTCAGCCACTCAGACAGTCTTTGAGGCCTTAGGGCTGTATAGTGCCAAAACGAACAGGAAAAAGATCTCAGCTTGGCCAGTTCATAGTGCCAGAGTGCAAAGGGCCAGAAAGGAGCCACTTTCTCTTCTGTGAGAGTTTTAGGTCCTTGTTTGACACACTGTATCCTGAGGAGAGAGCAAGAGCCCCTCTCTGAAATCCAAGTGCACACTTCCCACTATCACCCTCCTGCCGTCTCGGCGCCAGGTCATAGAGGTCAACAGGGGTCGTCTCCTCCACTCCGCACCAAGCCGTGCCCTGGCCGTTTATTTAAAAATGTTTAAAGCTTTGTTTAAATCCAAATTAGAGTTTCCAAACAGGAAGCAAGACCCAGAAAGGCTGGTCTCATTCTCTAAATATTTGGATGCCTGGTAATTTGTTTTTGTGATATGAAATGATTTCCTTTGGAGTTAAGAATCAAATAATGATTTCCATCTGCGGTGGAGCTGGGGGGGAGAGGCGGGGACACGTGAGCGTGTGTGTCTGAATGTACGGATGGAGTCACAGAGAGTCAGCGGGAGGGCACAGTGACCTGCAGCTCTGTGAACTGCCTGAACCTGAACACACAGACACAACACAACAGACCGAGCTAATGACATAACACATAACCACAGACGGATGGACATGCTGTACACCAGAGGAGGCTGGTGGAAAGAGCTATAGGAGGACGGGCTCATTGTAACGGCTGGAATAGAATGAATGGAACAGCGTCAAACATGTGGTTTCCATATGTTTGATGTGTTTGATACCGTTGCATTGAATAATGGACATTGAAACTATAGTGTTGTGCAATAACACTATGCAACACTCAGGGACCTTGGACATTAAGGGGATATGTAACATTGAGTATAGGAGGGACAGCTACGTAATGTGGGAGGGGTAAGAGTCCTTAATCTGTCATTCTTGTTTTGCTTTTTTCATGGGGTATGTTTGATGTTATGTCTGGCCTATGCCATGTCTCTCACCAGATCACAGTGCATTTTCTTGTACTTAAAAGCAAATATCTGTGACAATCAGACAAAGAAATATCTCATCTAATGAATTCCATTCCAGCCATTACAATGAGCCTGTCCTCCTACAGCTCCTCCCACCAACCTCCTCTAGTGTACGCACGTACGCATGCACGTCTCAGACACAAAAAAACACACTCCATAAAACCATGTCTAAATATGCACAATGTATAAATGCAGTATACAGTATGTAATTGTTCAGTCTTGGCACATTTTATCAGAAGAGAAAAGCAGACCATCTGATCATCCACTATATGCTGTTATTAGTTTGAACAGCTGACACATATGATGAGTTCTGCTATAGTATACACTAGCTTACTCATCTACTCCCAGCAGTATGGTGCAGTCTGCTGTTATGTTCAAACCCAACAATGATCCTATCTATAGAGCACCCTGGGGAATTCACAAAGGTACACAATTGGCTCAAAACATCAGTAATTAAATGGGTTTTGACAAGTGTTTAAAGCCATATGTTAGACATAGAAATGGAAATGAAAGGTCATTCTGTTATTTATGGCTCATCACACACACAAAGGCCTGTCTTTTCATCATGCGGGGAGGGGGGGAAACACTAGATGAACTAAAACAGGGGGAAGAAAAAGAGGGAGGTGTGTCCAATGTAAACAAATAGTAAATAGTGGGTTGTAGTGGTTGAGGAGCTAAGACTTGATTGTAGGTCAAATGTGTACAATAGAACAATAGATCTTAAGTAAAAAAAAAAAAAAGCTAAATCACCTAAAATACAACACTGGATTGCTTTGAATTATGACTCTTAATTTAGAATAATTAATGTAGTGGAGTTTATTTAGTGGAGTTTATTTGGTGGAGTTCATTTAGTGGAGTTTATTTAGTGGAGTTCACCACACGACACTATTCACCACACCAACAAACAAATCGGCTCTCTAACTGGACGGTAGCTGTAATTCCTCTACATACACAGCATCCACTGGGAATATTTGTTCCGACACAAGCGCAACGAGCCCTCGCTCGCAGTGTGTGCTCGAAAACACAAGTCTGGCCAACATAAGAGCTGAGGATAGAGAGCCGAGGGCGCACGGAGAGAAAGAGAGGAGGGTGAGGGACACCCAACTCCAACCAGGCCCGTTGGCTGTGGAGCGTGAGAGGCTTGGTGTCATCCCAGGGCGTCTTTGGGTCATAGGGCACACGCCGCGGACTGGCACAGGGTGGGGGTGCACCTCCACTCACGGTCTGCCTGCGCTGTGAGAGGCAATGCGCGGCCTTCGGCCTCTCCTCGCACATGTCTCTATCTGCTAGTCGGGTGTGTGTCCTGCTAGGGGCGTGGTGTGTGTGTGTGTGTTGGTGGGTTGGGTGTGTGTGTTGTCCTCTGGTACGGGGGGTGGTGTGCTGTGCTCGATGTGTTTTGTCTGTGCTTGTGGTGCTCCTCTTGTAGGGGGGCGGTTGTTTTTGAATAATTCGGTCTTTTCTTTTTTGGCTATCTGCTGTCGCTGGTGCGGTGGGTGCCTGTGTGGTGTGTGTGTGTTGTGTGTGTGTGTTTCTCTGTAGGGGGGTCTGTTGTGTGTCTCGGTAGGGGTGTGTGTGGTGTGTGCGTGGTGTGGTGCGGTGTGTGTGGTGTGTGTGTGTGTGTGTGTGTGTGTGGTGTGTGTGTGTGTGTGTGGTGTTGTGTGTGTGTCGTGTGTTGTGTC
>NC_036872.1:25823191-25874453 GCF_002910315.2 Salvelinus sp. IW2-2015 | reverse complement strand
TCTGTAGGGGGTATGTGTGTGTGTGTCTCTGTAGGGGTGTGTGTGTACCAGAACACCTTAGTCTGTAGTCTGTAGTCTAGTCTAGTTAGGCATCCTCTAAACACTGTGATCATTCCTTATGTGAAGCACATCCCCACAATGCCTGTGCACTTTACTCTGCAGTCCCTAATTATAGGTGACCCAGACAATGGGGGAGGGAGGGGAGGAGTGGAGCGAAGGATGAGGATAGGGATGGAGAGGGGGGAGGAGAGGAGTGGAGGGAGGGAGGAGGGGAGGGTGGTGAAGGGAACAGCAGGGTTTCTCATCAGACAGAAATGGTCTCTCTTCCCTTGTTTATTGGCACTGCGGTAATTGCTGCACTGGCTCATTTGAGCTTGTCGTTCCTCCAGATAAGGCCCCGGTATTAAATATGACAAAAGATTGATACACATTCACAGATTTCATACCCTTCTGAAATAGGGAGTTATTGCAGATTCCGAGGCGAGATATCAAAGATGCGATTTATCATTTTCACAAAGGTAGACTGCAAATGATCAGGTATCACTCTGCATAACAATGATATCCCTTCAGTGAGAGATGATTGAGTGCAATTATATATGTGGCAAAACAGAGACTACAAGAACAACTAAGTCAGAGCAACATAGACAAATTCAAAGGATGAATAGATTTGATGTAAAAACATAGTCTATGTTACAATGGGTTGTAACCAACAAATATATGAATGACAGAATATCCACATGGTTYGACTAACTTGGGAAACAATATAACTACAAAAATGAATAGATTTGGACCAAGGGAAATGGGTTCCATTCTGGTTCATAAACCCAATTTAGTGTATCAATATCACTGATGTGAAAGTAGAGTAAATTGAGCAAACAGTCATTCCGACATTGCATATTAACAAAAGAAAAGGAATGCCAAAGTTAATTTCAAGCTGTGTCTGGATAGAATAATAATATGGTGTTTGGCAAAGAGAGCATGAAAATGGGTGATACCTCTGCTCCAAATTGAAGGAAGCAGCGTGTTCACAGTTCATTACCACTTCCCTTCTCTCGCTAATAAAAAAGCTACAAGCTCCAATGTGTCAACAGGGATGTGTTTTAATTTACAGAGAGAGTGAGAGAAAGAGAGACCGAGAGAGAGAGACACAGAGAGAGAGAGACAGAGAGAGACACAAAGAGAGAGAGAGAGAGACAGAGAGAGGGAGAGAAAGAGAGGGAGAAAGAGAGAGAGAGAGCGAGAGAGAGGGAGAGAAAGAAGAGACACACAGAGTGAGAGAAAGAGAAGAGAGAAGTGAAAAGAGCGAGACAGAGAGAGACAGAGACAGAGAGAGAGGTAGAGAGAGACACAGACGAGAGAGAGACAGAGAGAGACACAAAGAGAGAGAGAGAGAGACAGACGAGAGGGGAGAAAGAGAAGAGAAAGAGAGAGGAGCGAGAGAGAGGGAGACGAAAGAGAGACACAACAGAGTGAGAGAAAGAGAGAGAGAGGAAAGAGAGAGACCAGAGAGAGACAGAGACAGAGACAGAGATGAGAGAGAAGAGGAGAGAGAGAGCGAGAGAAGAGAGAAGAGAGTAGAGAGAGAGAAGAGAGAGAGAGATGAGAGAGGAGAAATTAAGTGTAATGTTTAGGTGTGCATTTTTACTTGTTTATTTGCAACTTTTGTTTATTAATCCATTTCACTTGCTTTTGGGCAATGTAAACATTTGTTTGCCATGGCCAATTAAAGCCCCCTTAATTGAATTGAATTGAGAGAGCGAGAAAGAGAGAGGGAAAGGAGAGAGAGAGAGAGATGAGAGAGAGGAGAAAGAAAGCGAGAGAGAGAGAAGAGAGAGAGAGAGAGAGAGGGAGAGAGAGAGAGAGAGAGAGAGAGAGGAGAGAGAGGAGAGAGAGGAGAGGGAGAGAGAGAGAGAGAGAGAGAGAGAGAGAGAGAGAGAGAGAGGAGAGAGAGGGAGAAAGAGAGAGAGAGGAAAGAGAGAGAGAGAGAGAGAGAGAGAGAGAGAGAGACCGAGAGAAGGAGAGACGAGAGAGAGAGACACACAGCGAAAGAGAGGACAGAAGAACACAAAGAGAGAGAGAGAAGACAGAAGAGGGAGAGAAAACGAGAGTAGAAAGAGAGAGAGAGACGCGAGAGAGAGGGAGAGAAAGAGAGACACACAAGTGAGAGACAAGAGAGAGAATGAAGAGAGCAGACAAAGAGAGGACAACTAAGAGAGAGGAGAGAGACAAGGAGAGGGGAGAGAAAGAGAGAGAAAAGAGAGGAGAGAGACGAGAGAGACACAAAGAGAGAGAGAGAGAGACAGAAGAGAGGAGAGAGAGGGAGAGAGAGAGAGAGAGAGAGAGAAGCAGAGAGAGGAGAGAGGAGAGAGAGAGAGAAGAGAGAGAGAGAAGAGAAATTAAGTGTCTGTTTTAGTTGCATTTTTAATTATTTTGTTTTTCTTTATTTCACTTTGTTTTATTATGCCATTTCACATCTGCTTTTGGCATGTAAACATTTGTCCCACCAATAAGCCCTTAAATTTGAATTTGGGAATTGATGAGAGCGAGAAAGAGAGAGAGCGAGAGAGAGAGCAGAGAGAGAGAGCGAAGAGAGAGAGGGAGAAGAGAGAGGGAGAGAAAGAGAGAGAGAGACACACAGAGCGAGAGAAAGAGAGAGAGAGAGAAAGAGAAGGAAAGAGAGAGAGCGAGAGCGAGAGCGAGAGCGAGAGAGAGAGAGAGAGAGAGACAGAGACAGAGAAGTGAAATTAAGTGTAATGTTTAGTGTGCATTTTTTAATTGTTTACTTTCACTTTTGTTTATTATCCATTTCACTTGCTTTTGGCAATGTAAACATTTGTTTCCCATGCCAATAAGCCCCCTTAAATTGATTTGAATTGAGAAGAGCGAGAAAGAGAGAGAGGACGAGAAGAAAGAGAGAGAGAGAGGGAGAGAAAGAGGGAGAGAACGAGGGAGAGAGAAGAAGAGAGGAGAGAAAGAAGAGAGAGAGAAGAGAGAGAGAGAGAAAGAGAGAGAGAGAAAGAGACTGAGAGAGAGAGAGAGAGAGAGAGAGAGAGAGAGAGAGAGAAGAGAGAGCTGGGGAGAGAGAGAGGAGGGGGGGGGGAGCGAGAGAGGGAGAGAGATCAGCTCCATCTGAATAGTAAAATAAGTCATTGTAAAGGTTCAATATTCTGCTTGATTAGAGCTGGGGGATGTGCGTAATGTGAATGCGTGCCTGGCTGCAAGTGGTGCACATATGGAAAGGTTTAGGTTCTTCAGGGAGAGAGAAAACGTTCATGATCAAGATGATGAAAATACAGGCCTTCCATGCAGCCTAAACAGGCCTGAGAGAGACAGCGAGAGGACAGCGAGAGAGACAGCGAGACAAGAGAGACAGAGAGAAGAGAGAGAGAGAGAGAGAGAGAGAGAGAGAGAAGAGAGAGAGAGAGAGAGAGAGAGGAGAGGAGAGAGAGAGAGAAGAGAGAGAGAGAGAGAGAGAGAGAGAGAGAGAGAGAGAGAGAGAGAGAGAGAGAGAGAGATGAGAGAGAGAGAGAGAGAGAGAGAGAGAGAGAGAGAGAGAGAGAGTGAGAGAGAGAGAGAGAGAGAGAGAGAGAGATAGAGAGAGTTAGAGAGAGAGAGCGAGAGAGAGAGAGTCATAAAGCCAAGAAAAGGAGCCCAGGGAGAGCAGACAGATCTCATGTGTGGCTTTCTCAGAGACAACACTAGTTATTAGCTGAAATCAAATGATCCTACAAGTGCCACAGGCAGGCCCGGCGCAGTTTGGCAAGAACTTTATAGATTCCATTAGAAAGAGTCTAAAGGCATCACAGAGAATGGATGTGCCCCATCAAGTGCCTACATTTCTGACACTCGAAATTAAAAGTATTTTTCATCTCAGACTAAGCCCTCGAACAATGGCTGTGACCCTATCTCAGGCAATGGCCATATAGACTGTTAAAGATGGAGCCTTTATTAATATGAACTATTCCTATTATTAACATCCTGCCAAGCCAATCACCAGTCAGCCCCTGCCCAGCCAATCCAAAGTCTGCTCAGCCTTATCTCCCTGCACCATAACGGTCGATGTGCTGCTATATACTCTCAGGCAGGACTTGTCCCAATCCTCTGCTTTCCAAATCAGCCGGTCGTTGTGACAGCAGTGCCGACTTCCCCCAACAATTAGGGAATGGATTATGTGGCTCCCACCGAGACCATTATAGGTTGCCGCTACTGCCGCCACTACCCATAATGCACTATTATTATCTCCATCTGTGAGTTAAGCCAGTTAATAGACTGGTAAATACAAACACATTTGTACTGCTWTTGTCTCCGGTATTCATTGAAAATACATTTTACCTTAGTAGTAAGTATAACTTTGTCTCCGATGACAGACTTTATAAATTATATGTGCAACAAAGACACATAAATACATAACTAACGTGTTATTGAAAAATAAAGGTAGAACCGAAGGTAGAAAATCAATGGTGCACATTAAACAGAGAGGGGATGAACATCGAAATACACTGAGCACGTGCAGCTGCAGTCACGTCTCAGTACCTTGTCACATTTAATCCAAACAAATAACTAGATARAGAAATATTTTTATAAATTAATCCCACATTTCACAGGCCTCTCTTTCCCAGCAGGCATTCAATGACTTCCATCCAATTTAAAGAGACTGTCTCGAAACCAGAGAGAGGAATTTATTCTGTGCTAATAAAAACAGAGCTTGTCGGAGAATAACAGTGAGCAACTCATTAAAAGTGTAAGACAAGCTCTCTATGTGCAAATGGCTCCTCAGGTCTGAGGGTGAAACTCACGACAAGAGGCCAGGACATGTAGACCACAGGGCTGATGAACAGAGCCTTAAATGTGATTGGTTTTTCTCTCAAATGAAAGTCTGTGCTTCCGAGAGAAAAATAAAAATGAGAGACAGAGAGAGAGAGAGAGAGAGAGATATGTACAGACTCAGTGAGCATAGCCTTGCTATTGAGAAAGGCCGCCGTAGGCAGACATGGCTCTCAAGAGAAGACAGGCTATGTGCACACTGCCCACAAAATGAGGTGGAAACCGAGCTGCACTTCCTAACCTCCTGCCCAATGTATGACCATATTAGAGACACATATTTCCCTCAGATCACACAGATCCACAAAGAATTCGAAAACAAATCCAATTTTGATAAACTCCCATATCTACTGGGATGAAATCCCACACAGTGTGCCATCACGCAGCGAAGATTTGCGACCTCGTTCCACAAGAAAAGGGCAACCAGTGAAAAAACAAACACCATTGTAAATACAACCCATATTTATGCCTTACTTATTTTAACTTGTGCTTTAACCATTTGTACATTTCTACAACACTGTATATATTTAATATGGACACTCGTAATGTCTTTATTGTTTTTGAAACTTCTTGTATGTGTTAATGTTTCTGTTATTCGTTTTTGTTTGTTTCACTTGTTGTGTATTGTCTACCTATCATTTGCTTGGCATGTTAACACATGTTTTCCCATGCCAATAAAGCCCCTTGAATTGAAGAATTGAAATTGAGAGGCGAAGAGAGAGAAGAGAGAGAGAGAGAGAGAGAGAGAGAGAGAGGAGAGAGAGGAGGAAGAGAAAAGAGGACAAGAGAGACAGAGAGACAGAGAGGACAGAGAGACAGAAGAGAGAGAGAGAGAGAGAGAGAGAGAGAGAGAGAGAGAGAGAGAGAGAGAGACAGCAGAGCTTCATTTGATTTGAATACGTTTGTTGCTCGTCAGGAATAACAGGATTCCTATACTGAACATGAGTAAAGACACAGACAGACAAGCACACTGATATAGTGTGAATAGAAACATCACTCCCAGGTAATAGAAGTGAGCCTGTGGGATACATAATCCCCCATTAGCCCAGTGGTTGATTGTTGTCAGGTTTTGGATGCACATACCGCCCCGGGTGCAACAGCGTAGCGGTTTTAGCACACAGCACTGCTAATTGTCAACCATGGCAGCCATTAAAAACACAACCGGAGTGTCTGCGGAGCTAATTTGTCAAATTACATCTTCGTAACTTATGAAAAAGACCTAACATTACCCTAAAGGCTTGCTTTCAAGGCAGAGCTGAGTAAATGTTAAATGAAAGCTATTCTGCTTTGCCTCCATGGTACCACTGAGATCCAGCTAGCTGCTGGGGCTTTGAGAGAGAGGTGGGCTAGGCTGCCCTGCTGGGTGATAGCTAAGCAGTCTAAACACCCAGGAGACCCTCCTCTTCTCCCCAGAGACAAACACCCCCAACCACCCTTGTCGCAAAGCTAGCTTCATGTTTATTTATCCACTCAATAATGTGGATTTTTTCAGGGATTTATCAGTAAAATCTATATTTTGTGTCAGCTGTGAAAAGCATTGGCCCTCACTGTAATGCATTGTGACTTTAGCAGTCACAGCAATGAAGGCCTATGGCAGCTCTGCTGACAAGCATCACCAGCCAGAGAAGGGAGAGAGAGAGGGGGGAGCACGATCATAATGACGTGTCATTTCAGCAAATAAGGAAGGAAACCAACTGAAATGGTTGTTAAATTACCAAGATTGCTAAAGACACATGCATGTGAATAAATATGAAGCATATAATATGATGACTAAAACGCATGTTATATTAGTTTACAAATAAAGTGTAAACTATTTATTAGTATATGACCTTCTACTTGAATATGTAGCCTACAATAGTGCGTCACCAAGCTAACATCATACAGCCCATGCAATCTCAGATCATCAGATACTTTAAAAAAAGAGATAGCTATGCAGACAAAGTAAGAGAACACGGGGAGGTCTACAATAAACAAGCAAGACGATGTCATCAAGTCAACCCATGTTTCTTCGCAACAAGAATGGCTGTAGCACTTTGGCTGTGGGTGATAGCATCTCTCTGTTGTAACACAGCCAGTCCCAGAGGGACTGAACTCATGGGCTATTTCAGAACAGATTCATGCCTACGTGGGGCCTGGCTCATCTAAGGGTGTGTCCCAAATGGCACCATATTCCCTATAAAGTGCACTACTTTTGACCAGGACACATAGTTCCCATGTGGCAGCCATAGTGTGGAACATCATGTTGCTAAGGCAAACCAAGATTATATCGAGACAAAGAAGACGCTACGTCATTGTTAGGTGTTACAATGATTCCTACTTGGAATAGAAACAAGAGCATTACGTTGGTTAGGATGCCCCCCCAAAAACGACTCCCTAAAATGTCTTAAATTAGTTTGGGCAGTGGAGATAAATGATGCCTAAAAACATGGCCGACATTTTTGTAGAATTTGAATAGCTAGTTCTAAACAACAATACTGAAACGACACAACCGCTGAAWCTTGCCTCGTTTAAAAACAAACCGTGTGAATGAGATAATAGCGAGGTAGAGTATGAGAGAAAAGAAATGAGGTGGTCTTCACACCTCGTCCTCCGTGCTACACTCCGTGCTCCACACAGACCAGGCCGAGCCAGAGAGATATGTCAATTGAAACTGAGACACCAACCTCAGAGGCCGGATGAGCGCAGATTCTGCTCTCCTTTCTCGCCTTTTCACACTGCGTGTTTTTTTCTCCCTCTAATCAGGTGAGATTTTATCAGGCTCTTCTCAGTCAGTAACCGCTATCATTTGTGAAATTTCAGAAGGTAGAGCGTGTGGGAACCAGAGTATCAGTTGAGCTCATCTTGTGGAGAACCTTATAGACGCCGAGGCGGTTTCTGAAAAGGCGAGAAACCTTACAAAGCACACCTCCGAGGCTGTTCAATGCAAACTAACAGTGGAAATAGTTTCCTCTCCCCTCTCCCCTTCCCCCTCTTCCACTCCCCCTCCCTCCCTCCTTCTGTCTCTGTGGTTGTTTGCTTTGTATTTCAGCTTCACAAGATTGCACTTGCTGATTACAAGATCGATTTACAACTTTGAAAATAACAGTTGGGAGAGGCTGTGTCTGTTTTGCATGTGCCTGTACAGCCAATGGAAAAGATGCAAGATGTGATAGTCTAGCCTTAGAAATCCCTATCAATCAGAGCATTCTGAGCCATGAATACAAAACACCTGAAGGACAAAACTGAGGATGAGAGATGGCCTCTCCCTGCAACACAGCCATTATGTAGCAGTAACACTGCCATCCAGCACAACCTCCATTCTTCTCCGGATAAATCAATGCTGTACATGCAATATCAAGATCAAAGTTAATCCTTTGTGTTTACAATTGTGCTCACTTATCGAATTTCAGGGGGTACAATGCTGTGAGCCATTAAAGTTCACAGTATATCCCCTGTGTCCTTCCATTACCCAATCCCCACAGAGCTGACAAAGAGATACATTTTGGTTTCATTTTGGTTCCCTGGTCGGAGCCGAAGGCTGACTTTTACCTCAGCCAAACAAATCATGTAGGATAAATTGCAGAGGTCCTGTTAAGTGCGGCAAACTCACTATCCACTGGTGACCTTGGGTGACCTTGGGGACAGGCTCTGAAACAGCTCTCTAGGATTAAGGGGCTTGGGGAGAATAAAGGAGGGAGGTTTTGTGGCGTTAGAAGTTAACATGGTATCTGAAGTACTTTGCCTGCTTGGTGGTGAGAATATAGAACCTAGTTTGTGAGAGACATAAAATGTGCTAGTAAGAGTTGGTATGTGATTATGACAGAGAAAAAAGAGAGAGATAAGGGAACAGAGTGAGAGATGATGGACAACTGTGTATATAGCCAAGTWATAGTTACTCATTGGACTCCCGAGTGGCGCAGCGGTCTAAGGCACTGCATCTCAGTGCAAAATGAGTCACTACGGTCTCTGGTTCAAATCCAGGCTGTATCACATCTGGCTGTGATTGGGAGTCACATGGGGCGGCGCACAATTGGCCCAGTGTCATCCGGGTTTGGCCAGTGTAGGCATTGTAATAATTTATTTAACTAACCTAGTTAAATAAAGGTTTCATTTATTATTTACCTAGTTAAATAAAGGTTTCATTTATTATTACGTGTTTTACCTTTTTATTACTTCTCTATTTTCTTTCTCTCTGCGTTGTTGGYAAGGGCCCGTAAGTCAGCATTTCACTGTTAGTCTACACCTGTTGTTTACCAAGCATGTGACAAATACAATTTGATTTGATTTGAACCACTGAGTGCAGTTGCAGTCTCCTAAGCCCCTATCCCAATTAAATGCTTGCAGCTAGGCCTGCTGCTGCTGACCTTCCCTTACTTCTCTCTCCTTCCCATATAATACCATCCAGCTAGGCAGCCCAGTTCTAGCCCAGCCAGGCTCCTCTCCTCCTTCTCCTTCCAGAAGCATTAGCATAGCTGGCTGCACAGGGACGGCTGCTCCTTCAGTAATGTCATGGGCACTTTAACATGATGAAGCGTGCGGTGGCCCCGCTGGCATGAAGAATTCACCCGACCCGTCCGCCGGAGAGGAGAGGGATTGACTTTGCAACAATGATTTAGAGGAACAGATGTGTGATCTTTAAGGCATGCGGGCCTCTGTTTTGGGTGAGCGACCAATTTTAATTCAATTTGATATTTCTTTTCGAACTGCCACTCGGCTGACAGGTTGACTCGGAGGCTTGAGCCAGCCAGGCCAGATAACAGTAAATAGGTGGGATCAGATCAGAAACACAACACGCCAGGGCGGCAGGTTGGGGCGTTAAGGCCTGGCGCCATCGCTATTGCCATCCATCAAGGTGGCAGTTCAATTATTGTCAAATAAGTACCCCTGTCTAAACCCATCTTTTATTGTTAAGTATGGATCTATCTCCGGATCACAGAATCTACCTACCAGATAGGAAGGAACCATCTCATATACATGATAATAAAATTGATTCATAAATGGATTCATATCCATTGTTTGTGTGGCAAACAAATATGAATTAATCTGAATCTGAATCACTGGCTGAAGGAAGTGGCTGAAGGACCCTGGAATCTGAAATGTGTAGGCGATTGCTTTATATGGGCTTTCTCAAGCCAAGGTATATACTGTAGCATGTTCAACATATCATTTCATCTCAACAGGTTTGGGCCTTTCTCCTCACACACCAGCTTCAGTTTGACTGACATACACTACATGACCAAAAGTATGTGGACACCTGTTCGTCCAACATCTCATTCCAACATCATGGGCATTAATATGGAGTTGGTCCCCCCTTTGCTGAAACAACAGCCTCCACTCTTCTGGGAAGGCTTTCCACTAGATGTTGGAACATTGCTGCGGGTACTTGCTTCCATTCAGCCACAAGAGCATTAGTGAGGTCGGGCACTGATGTTGGCCGATTAGGTCTGGCTCGCAAAAGTGTTCGATGGGGTTTAGGTCAGGTGTCTGTGCAGACCAGTCAAGTTCTTCCACACCGATCTCGACAAACTATTTCTGTATGGACCTCGCTTTGTGCACGGGGGCACTGTCATTCTGAAACAGGAAAGGGCCTTCCCCAAACTGTTGCCACAGAGTTGGAAGCACAGAATCGTCTAGGACAGGGGTATGCGCGATGCCGTCCGGGGTACGCCAAATAAAAATGTGAATCACATTTTCAAACAGTACATTTATATTTTCCAACGGGGCTATACATTTGGGTGAGTTTGTTTCTCGCCTGAGTAACCTTGTTTCACTGCCAAAAATAAAATGAAACCATCTAGTCTTCAGCGGGAAAAAAACACAATGTCAAATACAGGTAGCCTAGTCAAATAATTAACATCCAATCACATTAAGCGTTACTCTCTCATGGGAAACCTTTACACATGCGCAGACATTTAGAAACGAAACATGACAATTTGAAAAATAAGCCACAGGAGTGTTTTGAGCAAGAACTAAGAAGACTTTCGAGTAGTAAGACATGTATAAAAGCAACAGATACCATTAATAAGAAGGGGCTAGAAGTGTCTTATATGGTGAGCTACCGAGTGGCTAGGACAGGCAAGCCCCATACTATTGTGGTGGACTTAATTCTTCCTGCTGCCACGGATATGGGTGGGACAACGCTGGGGAAAAAGGCCAAAAAAACTATACCTTCAATGCCTTCATCAAACAACACTGTTTCACGACGCATCAGTGACATGGCAGGAGATGTTTTGAAACAACTACTGCAACAGACGTGGCGTGCCTGGCACAGCTCCTGGTATACGTCCGTTTTGTTTATGGGGGGTCAATTAAGGAAGACATCCTSTTCTGCAAACCACTGGAAACCAGGACAACAGGAGAGGATATTTCTAAAGTCTTGGACAGCCTTGTGACATCAAATGGACTTGTGGTCAAGATGTGTTGGTATCTGTACTGATGGCGCAAAAGCCATGACAGGGAGACATAGTGGAGTGGTAACGCATGTACWAGCAGTTGCTCCCGATGCCACTTGAGTACACTGCAGCATCCACCGAGAGGCTCTTGCTGCCAAGGGAATGCCTGACAGCATGAAAAACGTTTTGGACACTACAGCGAAAATGGTTAACTTTGTTAAAGCAAGGCCCCTGAACTCTCATGTATTTTCTGCATTATGCAATGATATGTGCAGCGACCATGTAACACTTTTACAACTTACAGAAAGAAGTGTGCTGGTTATCAAGGGGCAAAGAATTTACACTTTTTTATTAATTGAGAGACGTGCTTAAAGCTTTCTTTACTGACCATAATTTTCACTTGTCTGTCCGCTTGCATGATGACGAGTTTCTCACACGGCTGGCCTGTCTGGGTGATGTTTTTTCTCGCCTGAATGATCTGAATCTAGGATTACAGTGACTCTGCAACTATATTCAATGTGCGGGACAAAATTGAGGCTATGATTAAGAAGTTGGAGCTCTGCTCTGTCTGCATTAACAAGGACAACACAGGTCTTTCCATCATTGTATGATTTTTTTGTGTGCAAATGAACTCAAGCTTACGGACAATGTCAAATGTGATATAGCGAAGCACCTGAGTGAGTTGGGTGTGCAATTACGCAGGTACTTTCCTGAAATTGACGACACAAACAACTGGATTCGTTATCCCTTTCATGCCCTGCCTCCAGTCCACGTACCGATATCTGAACAAGAGAGCCTCATCAAAATTGCAACAAGCGGTTCTGTGAAAATTGGATTTAATCAGAAGCCACTGCCAGATTTCTGGATAGTTTCTTGCTTTGGCAAATCACGCTGTTAAGATACTGATGCCCTTTGCACTAGCATGAAAACGAAATACAGGCACAGACTATTTTTAAAATATTTTTTATTTCACCTTTATTTAACCAGGTAGGCTATTTGAGAACAAGTTCTCATTTGCAACTGCGACCTGGCCAAGATAAAGCATAGCAATTCGACACATACAACAACACAGAGTTACACATGGAATAAACAAAACATCGTCAATAAAAAAGCAGATCCACTCCACATTGGGTGAGGCGGGTTGCAGGAGAGTATTTAGATGTTGAGAAAATATTTTTAAAAGATATAAGAAGAAAAAGATGTAAAAAGATATATGGGACACGACAGGACAAAGACGMCTGACTGCTYCGCCATCTTGGAAGTTTCAAGATTTCAAGATTTGTTGAATAAATGTATTGTATAATGTGTGGTTGGCAGGCTTACAATGATGGCAAATAACAACATTTGAAAGTGCGCTGACCCTGGTGCTAGAGGGGGTAGGCAGCTGGAGGTTGAATGTTTGAAGGGGTACGGGACTATAAAACGTTTGGGAACCACTGGTCTAGGATGTCATTGTATGCTGTAGCCTTAATATTTCCCTTCACTGGAACTAAGGGGCCTAGCCTGAACCATGAAAAACAGTCCCAGACAATTAATCCTCCTCCACCAAACTTTACAGTGGGCACTATGCATTCGGGCAGGTAGCGTTTTCCTGGCATCAGCCAAACCCATATTCGTCAATCGAACTGGCAAATATTTAAGCGTGATTCCTCACTCAAGAGAACGCGTTTCCACTGCTCCAGAGTTCAATGGTGACGAGCTATACACCACTCCAGCCGACGCTTGGCATGGCTCATGGTGATCGTAGGCTTGGGCCGTTGTTGCTCCTAGATATTTCCACTACACAATAACAGCACAAAATAACGGTGCCACCTTGAAAGTCACTGAGCTCTTCAGTAAGGCCATACTACCGCCAATGTTTGTCTATGAAGATTACATGGCTGTGTGCTTGATTGTGTACACCTGTCAGCAACAGGTGTGGCTGAAATAGCCAAATCCACTAATTTGAAGGGGTGTCCACATACTTTTGTATATACAGTTGAAGTCGGAAGTTTACATACACTTAGGTTGGAGTCATTAAAACTCGTTTTTCAACCATTCCACAAATTTCATGTTAACAAACTATAGTTTTGGCAATGTGCATGACACAAGTAATTTTTCTAACAATTGTTTACAGACAGATTACTTCACTTATAATTCACTGTATCACAATTCCAGTGGGTCAGATGTTTACATATACTAAGTTGACTGTGCCTTTAAACAGCTTGGAAAATTCCAGAAAATTATGTCATGGCTTTAGAAGCTTCTGAAAGGCTAATTTACATAATTTGAGTGAATTGGAGGTGTACCTGTGGATGTATTTCAAGGCCTACCTTTAAACTCAGTGCCTCTTTGCTTGACATCATGGGAAAATCAAAAGAAATCAACCAAGACCTCAGAAAATGTTTTGTAGACCTCCACAAGTCTGGTTCATCCTTGGGAGCAATTTCCAAATGCCTGAAGGTACCATGTTCATCGGTACAAACAATAGTACGCAAGTATAAACACCATGGGACCACGCAGCCATCATACCACTCAGGAAGGAGACGCGTTCTGTCTCCTAGAGATGAACGTACTTTGGTGCGAAAAGTGCAAATCAATCCCAGAACAACAGCAAAGGACCTTGTGAAGATGCTGGAGGAAACAGGTACAAAAGTATCTATATCCACAGTAAAACGAGTCCTATATCGACATAACCTGAAAGGCCGCTCAGCCAGGAAGAAGCCACTGCTCCAAAACGGCCATAAGGATGACAGACTACGGTTTGCATCCCAACCGTGAAGCACAGGGGTGGCGGCATCATGTTGTGGGGGTGCTTTGCTGCAGGAGTTACTGGTGCACTTCACAAAATAGATGGCATCATGAGGATAGAAAATTATGTGGATATATTGAAGCAACATCTCAAAACATCAGTCTGAAAGCTTGGTCGCAAATGGGTCTTCCAAATGGACAATGACCCTAAGCATACTTCCAAAGTTGTGGCAAAATGGCTTAAAGACAACAAATTCAAAGTATTGGAGAGGCCATCACAAAGCCCTGACCTCAATCCTGTAGAAAATGTGTGGGCAGAACTGAAACAGCGTGTGCGAGCAAGGAGGCCTACAAACCTGACTTAGTTACACCAGCTCTGTCAGGAGGAATGGGCCAAAATTCACCCAACTTATTGTGGGAAGCTTGTGGAACGCTACCCAAAACGTTAAAGGCAATGCTACCAAATACTAATTGAGTGTATGTAAACTTCTGACCCACTGGGAATGTGATGAAAGAAATAAAAGCTGAAATAAATAATTCTCTCTACTATTATTCTGTCACATTCTTAAAATAAAGTGGTGATCCTAACTGACCTAAGACAGGGAATTTTTACTAAGATTAAATGTCAGGAATTGTGAAAAACTGAGTTTAAATGTATTTGGCTAAGGTGTATGTAAACTTCAGACACACACACTGTATGGTGTATGTTGTTGATTTTTCTCTCCACATTGCATCAACAGCTTTAAAAAACAGTCTACAAGAATTAATCTGTTGGTTTGTAGTTTGCTGAATTAACTGGTAGGTAGGAACCTTGAGGTGCTTGCGCTTGACTCAAAGCCCATGTGAAAACTTTATGTAAATCATTTCCAGGAAAGGTGGGTGAGAAATCTTGGAGTGGGATTAGGAAGACCACGGCTGTGAAAGCTCTACTCAATCCATTTCCAAACTGTCACGGGGCCTTTAAGAAGCAAACAAACCCTCTTTAATCTATCTTAATCATACTTAAGCATGAATGTTTCATGTGGAAATTCCTGGTTACAATTTAAAGGCTTTTTGCTCCTTCCTAGGGATAACCCCGCTATGGTCGTAGCCAGCTACGTTCCTGATAACACGAATCRCATTGGTGACAAGAAAGCCTCACGAGGCGTACACAGAAGCTAGCCTACATATGTATATCTGACTACAAGAAGAAAAATAAGAACTGTGGCGTCTGCTTCCAACAATTGATAATGAAGTGTAGATAATGTATTCACTTTGAAACAACAACATGTTCTTAGATGTTCTAAAAATGCAAGGACAGAGTTAGTGATTGGTTCTTATTAACAACAGTGTTCTTAGTAGCATTGCAATATGCAAATTACAGGCAAAATAAGGAATTCCAGGCGACAGTGAACCTAATATTATATTCGAAACGATGCATAACCGAATGTTATGATGATTACATTTGACTTGCAATGTTTTCCTTTTTGCATAGAAACAACAACAGCTGGGAGGGGGGATACAGCCTATTCCCCAAAGTAGCTTCTCAGCTCCTGCTCATGCCTTACTTTAAATAAATCTCATCGTAGCAGTGGCAACAAATGTTTCGATTTCTCCTCCTCCCTTCAGAAGCCGTAGAGATAAAAGTCAAARCCATCTGTCTCAGTACCAACTTCTCTATCCTCTCTGGTTGTGCCGTGCCGGGGAGAATTTATCACAGGTCTAACGTGTTATAGTAAAGTGCATCTGCATCCTCTCTGCTCTGCTCTGCTCCCCCTCGCATCATTATCCTCATCGCCTTTCACATTCCCAGCTGAGCCGCCTTGGATGGAAAAAAACAGGGTGACAAATAAACAACGGGTAAACACGTTTAAAAGGATCTGACGGCCGGTAATGGAAAAAAGGCTTCCGTATTGTTATAACCTTTCACGTTTGTTTGGTTTACGGAAGGAAGAGCAAGCTATTGTCCCTGTCAGCTAATTGGATCAAGGTTGTTGTGTGGGAAAAAAAGTGAATGAATGGTTGAATAAGGTACATGCTGGACAAAAGACGATGGAACTGAAATTGCTTCGAAAATTGTTTTCTTTTCCTATTACCCATGTGAAAGAATGGAAAAATACAACATAAAGGTGCATTTATGGCACAATCGGAAATGTCTGAATACACAAGACAATTGTCGTTCAGTATTTTTTCTTGTTCTTTTCAATTGTCTCTATCTATTTGGAAAGTCTGCATCTACAAAATACAGGTCTACTGCAAAATGAACTGCAGTTTAAAAGCCATCTTTTATTGCGCATAGCTAAGTGATGTTATTTGGCACAGAGMAGACATTACAGCTCAGAAACAGAATATCACTGATCCAATTAAAATCTGGCTCCAAAGTGTCACCGGGGTCTCGCTGATTCCTGCCCTGAGCACACGCCATTTTCAAACAAGCCACTGTCAAAGCAAGAGATAGGAACACGAAGCATGAAAAAAAGAAAATAGAGACCTAATTTCCAATCTAGCGACGGATGCCTCCCCTTCCCTCCGACGCAGCTCGATTTAACCTTGAGGAGTAATGAGATCTGACTTGCTTAAATGTTAGCATTCTTAAATCATCAGGAACTGCCTCAGAGGAGACTATAATCACTGTGCCAAATTGCTGCGCTCGCTAATTTCTTTTCTCCCCAGCATTTGCTTGCAGTTAGTGTCGATTATTCAAGAACAGCCATTTAATGCTCCCGGGTCCCAAGAGGTGTTACATTAAAATGTAATAACTTGCAATGTAAATGAAAACAAAAACCATTACTGTTTTATCCCCTTCCTCCACCACTACCTCCCTACCTCCCTACACCACCTCCCGCCCTTTCTCCCTCCACCACCCCCCTCACTTTCTCCCTCCCTCCACCACCTCCCTACCTCCCTGCACACCTCCCCCACTCCCTCTCCACCACCTCCCTCCCTACCTCCCTGCACCACCTCCCTCCCTTTCTCCCTCCACCACCCCCTTCCCTTTCTCCTTTCTCCTCCACACCTCCCTCCCTCCCTCCACCACTCCCTACCTCCCTCCACCACCTCCCTACCTCCTCCACCACCTCCCTCCCTTTCTCCCTCCCTACCTCCCTCCACCACTTCCCTCCACCCCTCCATCGTGGGGTAGAGATCTAATTCTCGGCCCATCTGGCAGACGTGATGAAGCCGGGCCTGGCCAGGACGACCCGCTGCCATGGCTTGACGCTCTGCGGAGGGAGGGAAGGAGGGAATGGTGGGAGGGAGGCAGGAGGCTAGGTACCAGATTTGCCTTCTCTAGTCTGGGAACAGGGAGGACATGGAGACAGGAAGCCCACTGAGACAGCAGGGCCCGCTTAATCTCCCACATGTCCAGACCTGTTCCCTCTGTGGCGGGAGGAGCGGTGTCAGTGGAGACAGAAGGGGTCCACACTGTGGCAAGCAGAGTGAAGAACAGGAGGGGGTCCACACTGTGGCAAGCAGAGTGAAAAACAGGAAGGGGGTCCCCACACTGTGGCAAGCAGAGTGAAGAACAGGAGGGGGCTCCACACTGTGGCAAGCAGAGTGAAGAACAGGAGGGGGTCCACACTGTGGCAAGCCAGAGTGAAGAACAGGAGGGGGTCCACAACTGTGGCAAGCAGAGTGAAGAACAGGAGGGGGTCCACACTGTGTGCAAGCAGAGTGAAAGAACAGGAGGGGGTCCCACTAAGTTGGTCCAATGCAACAGAGTGAAGAACAGGAGGGGTCCACACTGTGGCAAGCAGAGTGAAGGAACAGGAGGGGGTCCACACTGTGGCAAGCAGAGTGAAGAACAGGAGGGGGTCCACACTGTGGCAAGCAGAGTGAAGAACAGGAGGGGGTCCACACTGTGGCAAGCAGAGTGGAGAACAGGAGGGGGCAGGGGTCACGTTAACGCAGGATTCTGCTATTTTCACGCAGAAAAGCAAAGATAAAACACAGAAAAATATTCTTGCTGCGTTTTATAAACGCAGATCTAAATTAGTTTCTTATTGTAAATTCTGCTCGGCTTTAGTCAGGGTTCGCTCCAAATCATGAATGTAAAAAAAGTAATTTCGTGCTTCAGTTGCACTTCTCCACTCGGATGAAATATATTTGCTCTCGTCATTGGATCYCCAGACAGCTCTGACTGATGTGTAGGCTACTTTTCTCCGGTAATTTCCTCAGGTGTAGTTTTTCTCCAGTAGAAAGTTAAAATGCAAGATTAACTTCAAGCAAATCATTAGGAAGGTAACTGGCTACATTCTTTCTATGAAAAACATTAGAAATATTATGGCCCTGCATCGTTATCACAAAAAATATGTGGCAGCTAGCCAAATAGCGTTGCACTTCTGTCTGTTGTCATCTGATAAAAAAAGTATGTTGAATGTGTTGCACTATCTTAATTCCCCTTATCTAAATTCAAGCAATAAAACACTGTTGACTTTCAATATAAAACGCAGGTGAAATGGTTTAAAATGTGAATGTTTCTATTTTCTGCATTTTGAAAATGCATATTTCTGAAAGCTAATGCAATTCCTGGGTGTCCATACTGTGGTGGTGAGAGTGAACAACAGGAAGGAATCGCCTTCGCGGTCGCTGTCCCTATGGACATGAATCTTTAATATGATTCTGGTTGGTTGGGGGCCCATGGAGGAGGTCTGGGAAGAATGTGATACACTCTCCCACTGGGAGAGGCCTGCCTAGTAGTGAGGCAGGTACAGATGACTGCTCTGTGTGATGTAGGGAATGGGATTATGTTTGGGATCCTTTGACTGGATAGAGAACTACATGGAGGGCCGTGGTAGGCTGACGAATAATTGGCTAAATGCCAACACATATTTAATTGAAGATCTAAGCAAAACACAATTTCTCACATTATCGGGAAATATGTGACTATATATCAGAACCAGTGTGTACTATTTCTGTTTCATCCAGGCTTCAAAGACAAAGCAAAGATACATCTTGGTCAGATAGTGTCTATGTCAGATGAGAGATAGTGAAACAGGTGGCTTTCATATCAACAGGTGCAAATGCATCGTTACCTTTTCCCTATCGTCTGGTGTACGTCCAGCAGAACAAACATTAGTCTCGGAGTAACCCAGAGACACAGACATTAGTCTGGTGTAAACCAAGACACAGACATTAGTCTGGAAGTACCCAGAGACACAGACATTAGTCTGGTAACCAGAGACACAGCATTAGTCTGGTGTACCCAGAGACACAGACATTCAGTCTGGAGTACTCAGAGACACACAGACATTAGTCTGAGTACCCAGAACACAGACATTAGTCTGGAGTACCCAGAGACACAGAATTAGTCTGGAGTACCACGAGACACAGATATTAGTCTGGAGTACCCAGAGACACAGACATTAGTCTGGATGTAGCCATCAGAACACAACATTAGTCTGGTACCCAGAACACAGACATATTCTGGTAACCAAGAACAGACATTAGTCTGATGTACCCAGAGACACAGACATTAGTCTGGAGTACCCAGAGACACAGACATTAGTCTGGAGACCCAGAGACACAGATATTAGTCTGGAGTACCGAACACAGACATTAGTCTTAACGAGTACCCAGAGACACAGACATTAGTCTGGAACCCAGGACACAGACATTAGTCTGAACCCAGAGACACAGACATTATTCTGGAGTACCCAGAGACACAGACAATTAGTCTGGTGTACCCAGAACACAGACATTACTGGAGTACCCAGAGACATCATGATCATTAGCTTTACACTGACTGACTGGGGATTTACATATATAAATAACACCAAATATGACCCAGAGAGAGTGAGGTTACTGAAAGTAAGCATCCACTGTCTACACTGTGAGATCAGACATCTGCCAGTGGGACTACATTACTGGTTGAATCCACATGAAAAGCCGGATCAGCAATATTAAGACGCCTTTATCTAAAAACAAACTCATCTGCAATTTGGAGATCAGATCTGGCCCGCGTGTTGTGAGAAGCACGTAATGGGAAACATATGCAGGCCTGGCCTAGGAAGGGAGATGCCAGGGCTTGCTGGTCAAGTCCTCTCACCGCAATGGTGCTAGTAAGCCATTGTGTGAGGGGTGGTGGATGGGAGCCAGGGCTAGTCAGGGCCCCTTATCATGAGCTAGCCAGCATGGGCGTTCTGTACACCACCAGGGTGACTTTGAACCGTTCAAGGCCCGCTGTTGTTGCCTCGTGCAGCGCCAGCGAGCGCCCACACGCCTCACACACACACTTACAGGAAACTCTGGGTGTACCTGCTTGCATTGCGCATTTACCCGCCCAGGCCAAACCACAGTGAAACGAGGTACATCGCATCAAAAACCGCAAGCCTTCCTCTGTGCTATTGTTTTTTACTTTCTCAGAAAGAAGAGCGGAGAGAGAGAGAGAGAGAGAGAGAGAGAGAGGAGAAGAGAGAGAGAGAGAGAGAGAAGAGAGAGAGAGGAGAGAAGAGAGAGGAGAAGAGAAGAACACAAAGAAAGCAAGCCAGTAGTAGTCAAGCTGATGGAATGGGAAACTGGAACCCATCAGCTGATGAAGAAACGGAACCAGTCTCCTGCAGCTCCTCCCCAGACTATGCTTTACTCAGTATGTGGCCTCAGGGGGATGTTATATACAACACTGTCATTAACAGTTCTTTCCCTCATAAACAGAGCAAAATCAGCTGGATGTATAATTATACCACTCCTCCTGTAATCTGCCACCTTGCCTACTGCTCCACCAGACACAACCTGGAGAGAGGGAGGGAGGAGGAGGTGTGGGAGGGGGGGTTGTGTCGCATGTCGACTGTCAGATATGGGGTAAGGAAAAGGAGAAGAAAAAAAACATGACAGAAAACCAAATTAGTGAGTGTGTTGGAGCTGGGAGTCCCAGAAGCAAGGCTCAGGGGCTCAGACGGAAAAAATGGTGGTTTCGTTGAGTGATTAGAAGACGATCGGCAGAACATGACCTACTTACTAACTTTGTGTATGGCTTCGCGAACCACACACTTATGTGGAGGGGATATGATTGGCTCTGGTGAGTTTCTGGTGGGGGGAAAGCCAAAGATAACTGTAGTATTATCATCTTGTGTGGTTACTTTGTAACCTTAACTAAGGCCTTGCTGTGAACCACTGAACCGTGGCATGGCAACAAAAGTTACAGCCTGCATTACAGCTGAAGATATTCAGATGTTAGGCCTTCAAATGAAAAATGAATAAAGTATCACCTAACACCCTTAAAAGGCTATGAGCCAGGGTTTAAGTACCTTTAAAATGAGCTAAGGAAGTGTTGTAGGAGGTGTGAGAGTCGCAGAGAGCGAGGCGACGGACAAAAAGAGATGAGAAAAGCGCTAGATTCAAATGAGAGACTGCAAAAAGGCAGGCAGGCGAAGGCAAGTGGTGTTCATTTTTCCGCCCCTGAAGTCCCAATGCTGGAATCCACCAGGGCCATAAAATAAACATTTTATCAGTGGTGTTAATGTGTCAGCCCCAGGCTCACCTTCATTCCAGGCTTTGTTTACGCGGTGGTGGGAGCTCTCGGTGGTGGGAGCTCTCGGGGTTCGGCGAGGCCCACGGGTCTTTAGTCTCACAGTAGAGGAGGTTTACTCTGCTCTCAGCTCTGCTCCAAATCAAATCAAATGCTATTCATCACATGCTTCATAAACAACAGGTGTGGACTAACAGTGAAATGCTTACTTATGGGCCCTTCCCAACAATGCAGACAGAAAGAAAATAGAGAAATAGTAAAAAGGGTGCAAAAAGGGTCAATGCAGATAGTCCTGATAGCTATTTGGTTAACTATTTAACTAACTATTTAGCAGACTTATGCATTGGGGGTAGAAGCTGTTCAGGGTCCTGACTTGGTGCATCGGTAGCAGAGAGAACAGTCTATGACTTGGGTGGCTGGAGTCTTTGACAATTTTTAGGTCCTTCCTCTGATACAAGCCTGCAACTATCTGTTGCATAGCMRCTTTTGTTCTTCCTCTCTCAGTAAGATTTGGCCATCACAGGTATGTTTCCTGCTTGTTTCCTGAAACAATCATTAGGGCGCACGGGAGACAGACTAGGCGGAGAGAGGATTTCAACAGCTAGGCACAGCAGTGCAGTAAGATGTTTTCACATGTGGGAATGGAGCAGAGAAAAAGTCAAGACAAGATGCGTGTCTCTTGAAAGAGGGCCTCAAAATCACAAAGATCTATATTTTTTACCAGATCTAAAATGGTTTCCGGTGGATACCTGGAGGGGACGGATATGTGTCTGTCTGTGTGTCTCTACCTTTGACTAATATTTCACTAGTCATGCTGAATTAATTACCTGCAGCGGTGTAAAAAATTACCATGATTTATTATGTTCCCTTCAGTGTATAATCAAGTTGGATGCTAGAGAGAGAGTGATCCTCTGTAGCTCAGTTGGTAGAGTATGGAACGTGGTTCTTGTAATGCCAGGATTGTTGGTTCGATTCTCTAGACCACCCATGAGTGAAACATTTACAGTATGCACACATTACTTTTATCCAAGTCGCTTTGGATAAGTGTCTACTAAATGGCATATGTTATATATACCGTATACAGAGAGACAGAAAAAGAYAAAGAGAGCGAGAGCGAGAAAGACAGAGGGGAAGGGAAATGAAAGGGAAAAGGAGAGGAAGAAAGAATGATAGAGCCAGTGCCATTTTGAATACAAATACACCCCTCTTTGGTGACATAGTAAGGCCAAGCCCTTTAGTCATATCGATCTGCACATACTAATCTGCTTCTGTGCCAGATGACAGCAGGAAGGTTAGTGATCCTGGTTAGAAGAGTTAGCATCACAGCCTCTCCACCAAGATGGCCACTGATTAGCTTTTAATGTGGCCTCTGAGCTTTGAGCTGGGAGGAGAGGAGGCAGAGAGAAAGAGCCAGGGCTGATTACATGAATGCCTCTGACTGACAAAGTGAAGTTATTCACAACCCACAGGAGGCTACTCTCTCCGCGCTCTCTCACATTTCTCTCCCTCTCTGCCCTCTCCCCCTCTTTCTCTCACTCTCTCCCCTCTCTGTCCTTCATTTCCCTCCCCGGTGAGAATGCAGCCAGAAATCACTCCCCAGACAGATGGATGTTTGAAATGGGAGGTTTAATTTATGATCAGGTTTAGGGTTGGATAATGATATTGAGCATTGTAATTTGCTGATGCAAATGGTGTGTTATAATGGGCTATGCAAGCCATYGTAAATATAGGAGAATGGCCAAACACCCAGATCCTTCATTACACAGCTTATTAAAGCATTCAAGTCTGCATTCAGAGATTTTAGCAATGAAATTAGCATGTAATTGGGCCTTGATTGCGGTGTATGTAATATATGAGTAGAATTATCGCTTTATTTGTCTAGAGCACCCATATACACTGTGTACAAAATATTAAGAACACCTTCCCTTTCCATGACAGACTGACAAGGTGAATCCAGGTGAAAGCTATGATCTCTTACTGATTTCATTTGTTAAATCCACTTCAATCAGTGTAGATGAAGGAGAGAAGATGGGTTAAAGACAGATTTTTAAGCCTTGAGACATGGATTGTGTATGTGTGCCATTCAGAGGATAAATGGGCAAGACAAAATACTTAAGTGTCTTTGAACTGGATATGGTAGTAGGTACCAGGCGCACCAGTTTGTGTAAAGAACTGCAACGCTGCTGGATATTTCAGGCTCAACAGTTTCCCATGTGTATCAAGAATGGTTCACCACCAAAAGGACATCCAGACATCTTGACACAACTGTGGGAAAAAGGGGAGGTGCAACTCAATATTAGGAAGGTGTTAATTAAGTTAATGGGGAATGCCAGCGGTATACAAATCCTGAGAGCATCGTCACTTAGTTACTGAACATTATGGACAGACCTTTCTCTTAAATTGGGCCAAGTTGGTGGGGGGCATCAACCAAGAAAAACAAATACATATTTACCCTATACCCCTGGGGCCTGTGTGTTTCAGTGTGACATAAACATGGTTGATCGTAACACTGAGATTCATTTAATAATCTATTAGATCTACATAGAGCCTTGTACATTCTCTAAAATGAGTTCTACTTTAACAGTGGTTTGGATTGAGAAAGGGCTGAAATGAACCATTAATGTCACCTCTAGAGAAAAATGCCACAGGGCCAAAATCACAGCCCTCTAGGTCATTCTAAGTTGTTTTTCAATCACTAATATCAATTCCATTCGAAAAGCCATATGCGGGTATGCAGTGATGCCGAACTCCCCAACTCTTGCACAAAACCTTAGGCGCAAAGCCAAGTGGGCAAAAGCAATTAAGAGTTCATTTAGAACAAGCGAACTATGCCGGCGGTTTCTGAGGCCAGGCCTGCACTAATTCACCATGTCGCCTTTTTATTCAAATGACCTCTCCCAGAGTACCTTTTGTGTTGGCGGATTTTAAATGGCATCTCCACCCCTCCACCATAGGGGCTGTGCAGTCATTGGAAAGGGGATTTTCTGTCCACCGCCATTCAGCGTGCCGGGCACCCAGAAGCCTAAAGCCTTTATCTGGAGCAAATGATTGATGTGTTGTGGGCCCTGCTGTGGTTAACAGCCATTTTTATCTGTTGCTAGTGGCAACAGCCGGGCTCCCCCGGCGAGAGGGGAGCAGCAGGCCCCTGCTCTGAAGCAGGCCCGCACACAGGCATAATCAAATAGGGTTTTCATCCCGGACAGCCCTTCTTGAGCGCCACTGACAGACAACACCTCACTAGAGGGGTGGACAATGTCAGGGCTCCAACCCTATCCTGCTGGGCCATTGGTTTATTTTACTAATTTTCACAATGTGCAGGGGCCGCTGGTATGTAGCTAGACACCTGCAAGACGATGGAAACTATGGCCGAACAGAGGGGGTCTGGGATGGGGGAGTTTCAAGGTGAGACAGGGGAGACAAATATACTGTGGACAAAGATAGAGAGAGAGTGAAAGACAGAGAGATACAGAGAGAGAGCAATAGAGAGAGCGAGAGAGTTTTAATGTAGGGGAAAAGATAGGGCCTTCCTCAGCTCATAGGGTGTATTGGTGGGTAATATGTGACGTTACATTCACTGAGAAAGATATACATTTTTATAGTAAAATCACATTAAATATGTTGTATAATTTCCCCTCAATTTCCTTCTTTGGCTTTTATAACAATCGGTTTATTTAACATATAATCCGATGAATCATGTTGTTTAGTTAAATAAACCATGAAGCTTTTTAATAGAGCTTATTATGTATTTGATAAAGATCTTTTGTCTTTAAACCTTGCTTGTCAGACAAGGACATTTATTTSGAACAAAGCGGAGGTCATGAATGCCAAATCAATTAAATGAGGTTGTTTTAGAAACGCACAGATGACTTTGCGAATGTTATGTTTGAGTGTAGACTCATCTAGCATAAAATACGATTAAATAAACCGGAGCAGGGTAATACCCAACAGGTGTGTCTGTGAGCTATAAACACTCCAGCTCAACCTAGACATCCCAGCTAAGGTTGGAACCGCCAACATACTGATAAACCCTCCCAAAAACGTACAGTATCAGCATTCCAACTGCATCTCAGTGCAAGGTCTATCTACAATCATTGTGAATAGTCTGAAAAGACGGACCCTAGGCAACACAGTGACACTATTGGCACAGAGGAACTACGCCAACGTCATTAATTTATCCACTTGAATAAAATACAAACTGGTATACCAGCAAGATGGAAATCAGAGGTCATTTTTAATGAGTGCATTTCACAGGTGGCTAGTTTGCATCAACTACATTTCTTTATTTAACCTTTATTTAACTAGCCAAGAACAAATTCTTATTTACAATGACGGCCTAGGAACAGTGGGTTAACTGCCTTGTTCAGGGGCAGAACGACAGATTTTTACCTTGTCAGCTCGGGAATTCGATCTAGCAACCTTTCGGTTACCGGCCCAATGCTCTAACCACTTGGCTACCTGCCACCCACTAAAACCACTACAAAGGTTTTGCATGCAAACTTTGGTTTTGAATCGCGACGTTCTGGCATGTCTGCCTCGTGATTTTTTGGAATTTCAGTCCCTGGATGTTTGTTTTTTTATCGACGTAGGCAATGACATAAAGAGTCCATCATTGAGAGGGTCTGGCCCTAGTCCAGTGTTTCCCAAACTCGGTCCTTGGGACCCCAAGGGGTTCACGTTTTGGTTTTTGCCCCACCACTACACATTGGGCTGATCAAAGCTTGATGATTAGTTGATTATTTGAATCAGCTGTGTAGTGCTAGGACAAAAACCAAAACGTGCACCCCTTGGGGTCCCGAGCACCGAGTTTGGGAAACACTGCCCTAGTCACTGTGTTGCCAAGTGTCGGGTTTTCAAGACTGCATTGTGAAGGGGGGAAAACAAGAGTTGGGCCTTCAGTGGATCAGTGGCTTTGGCTGGAGGAAGCTCAATCGCTTCCTCTGGGTGAAAAGGAGCTGTTTTTTATTTTCGTAAACTGTCTTCCTCTGTTCTGTTTCAAGCCTGCAGAGGATATTGGAGGGGCAGATCGCCACATCGCGATATTTTTACATTTCTCTCCGTCTCTTAAAGCCTATCTCGCCGAGCGAGGCACAGAGGAGGACTGGAGGTTTTTATTGAGGGCCCCAGAGAGAAAGATAAATCACCAGAAAGACTTAGGGACAGGGGCCATTTCCTTCTCCTCTCCCCTGTAAAAACAAGCAGGTAGTGAACAGCTGAGGAAATGGGCCAGATATTGTCTCCCAAACGTGTGACACTATAATAAAGCCAGAGGAACACAGAAGAGAGGAGAGGGAAACAGGACTTGAAACTATTCCACATCCACTTTTACCTCAGACTGATAGTGGTGCTCAGTGGTTGTGCTGTATATTACCTGTTATCAGCGGTCGAGTTTAATACAGATTAGTGTAAGGAGTCGGATGTGTACAGCTCATGTATGCTAATGGGAAACTAGCCATATTGTACGTTAATACATGCTAACATGTACCTATAAATATGATGTTCCAACAATATATCATTTTTTACAACTAAACCTATGGCTTCAGTCCTCCTACAGCTCCAATTCCGTATGTGTCTACATCTGAACGTCTTCTTTTACGTCTCAAATGAACCTCTCTGATAAAGCAGCCTGGCAGGCATGCAACGTCAGAGACATATGTCAGTGGAAACAGCGGAGGCGTTATCTCCTATAGAAGTGGAAAACAAACTGTCAAGAGAGATTGGGGTTTTGACCTCTTAGTGCCTTGTGACAGATAAAACCACCCCCCACCTACCCGCCACCCCTCTCCTTCCTCCAGCCACAACACCTCCCGTTGGCTGCGTTCGTTTCTCCCTCTCTCCGACAGGCCCCTGGGGGTTCCGAGGCCCCATTTCAGAGGCCAGAGCACCTGCTGATAAGGGCCCCTGTGCGGCCCCAGAAGCCAGAGTTGAGCGCACTCTGAGAGAGCTGACCCTCTGAATCATTCTGCCCACAAGCAGCCCAGAGGGCAGCACCATCAGATAGGACAATGTGAGACTTCCTGCCCCTGTGCACTTTCTTGCTTTTTCTTGCTTCCCTCCCTCCCTCCTTTTCTACTTCCCTCTCTCTCGATCTTTGTTGATCTTACTCTCTCTCTTCTCTCACCCTCCCCCTGCCTTGCTATCCGTGAAGAACAGATAAAGACAGGGGGCCTTCTCCTTCCTTCCTTCCCGCCACCAGACTCAAACTGACAGCTCAAGCGAAAGGGCTTCAGCAGCTTCCGGGAGGTCTTGTTTGTTTTCATCTCTGTGAGAGTATGCAGCCATGAGGGAATAGGAATGGGACATGTTCCATTTACACGCAGCAGTAGCACCATAAGGACCCACACAGATCAATGTCTTTTAACTTAAGCTTTGTTTGGCTCTTTAAACGCTACCTCAGCAGATACTCTTCCCCTGATTAGCAGTGACAAACCATTTATAGATGTTGTTAATTTGTTTGATAACATTGAAGCTACAATAAGAATTGCCATGACACTCACAGGCAGGTCTAGTGTTGTAACGGGAGATAAGGCTCTCTATAAATTAGCCCTTTCATGTACACGCTTAGAAAACCGGGTTCCCAAAGGGTTATTTGGCTGTCCCCATAGGATAATCCTTTTTGGTTCCACGTAGAAGCCCTTTTGGTTCCAGGTAGAACTCTTTTGGGTTCCATGTACAACCCTCTGTGGAAAGGGTTATACATGGAACTCAAAAGGGTTCTACCTGGAACCAAGAATGGTTCTTCAAAGACTTCTCCTATGGGGACAGCCAAAGAACCATTTTAGGTTCTAGATAGCACATTTTTTTGTGTAGAGTGTAGAGGACACATGGACAACTAGAAAGACACGACTGCCTCTATCAAGCCTCATCATTAAAGCAATACTCATCAGCTTTCTGCAAATAATGATAAGTGAAAAGGTTTATTAGGTTTGAAAAACACACATACTGGTGTGTAGTCTGCAAAATATACTTTTAAATGGGAAAAATAGTTTCCTAGTGACACTAAGTGAACCAGTGTACATTATAAAAGGAATGGGCTGACAAGATTTTTTTATAAACATTTTCACTTTGCATAAGAACACATTCTACATTTTCAATTCAACGGTAACGAAAGTAGGAGTTATATTTCCCCTATTCATAAGATAGGCTTACATAATAACAGCTATGCTATGGGTTTTCTAAAAGGATAAGGTAGTATATTATATTGTATGTATAGTGGGAAAATTACTTTTGTGTATCAATGCAGGCACTCACTTWAAAAAAAAGGCTTTTAAGCATAATGTCTGACAACTGAATCAAATGACTAGATGGCAGGCAGTTGGAGGAAGACACCTCCTCTAACACTTAAACTGCTAAACCACTGAATGGCTGCCTGCCTGCCTGGCCTGACGTGATGGATGTCAATAAACAGGCACATTTACCCAAGGTAGAGCAAGACACTCTATGGAGCCCTGGTCAAAAGTAATGCACTACGTAGGGAATAGGGTGCCATTTGGGGCTCAGTGTCTTCCCTTCCTTCCTACAATTTAACCAGTCATTCAAGATTAATGTCCCTAATTTCATGATTTCTCCATTACTCTATTTAACATAATAAAAGTATRGAGCGGCAGAGCCATAAAGAGGGCCGTTGGAGATTGTAATTCTGCCGTAAAAGTCATGAAGCATGAAAATGTCACTTACCGAGTAGCCCCGGCCTGACAGCGAGTGAGTGGAGCTCTGTAGAGAGAGAGGAGAACAGGGTTGACCTTTAGGGGCCATGAGCCAGCCGCTGACACAGAAATGATGAGGCCGCTATAGTTTAATATCAATATTCATGTTAACCTTCTGTCTCCCATGTTTTCAGAGTGAACAACAGCTCAGATGAAACATGAATACAGTATACCACTACATAAATATACCATTCCATTGCATCACCCGTAACAACCCATCTTTCATTGATTTGTGTAAAAATGATTTAGTGAAGTGGGATAACATTTACAGTATAAGTAATGGGGTGTAGTTCAGGGTCAAAGTTGAGTTTTGTATGCATGTATGGACAATATTGAGCGATTTCAGTGACAACAYAAATTGTATTTGTATTACATTATATTGAATTTGTATTAGGATATTGAATTTGAATTTAATATTATTTAATTTCTGCACTTTTTTAAATCATTGAATTCAAAAATGTAACTTGTATTTCATGATTTGAAACAGAATTGAATGAATATTGCATTCAGTTTTCAAATTCAATATCAATTTAATTGAATATTCAAATTCAATATATATTCAGTTTCAAAATAGTAGATATTGCATACATTTTCTGTGTATCAAGTTTACCAACTATAATTMAAAGTTTATCAAAGTTTCATATATTCAACTTCTCAGATGCATAAAAATTCAGATATCTAAATGTAGATTCTAAACCAGAGACAACATCCTGGTACTTTATCCAGCCAGGAAATGTAGAGAAGAACAGATAGAATGAAACACTCTCTGTGGTAAAAAGAAGCTTCTTGCAGTTTCTGAAGCCAATGTGAATGGTTTAATGTATTGTCTTCCTATGAATTTGTCTCTAGCATTTTAACTGTTTTTTGGCTATACACTATTATGACCCCATTTCTGAAAGCCTAGACTCTCTGGAACATGGACGTGCCTTCTGTTCCCCTCACAGGGCGCGCAGGACATGTTAGAACGTAGTGTCACAAAAAACGCAATTTGCCCCAATAAGAATATAGTTTAATAGTCCCGTCAAAGCCCTTCTAAGGATAGCCTTTCCACTCCCAATTTAATCGTGCTCTTGTGACTGACTGGGTTCGCAGGACTGTGTTAGCCCGCAGCTAAAGCCCATAGGGATGAGTTCAGGAAGCAAACAAGTCTTCAAGTCTCCAGTAAAGTTACTCATCAAAAGAGCGTGGTTCATCGAACCTTCTCAGTTACATTTCAACCCCCTTTGACCGCATACCCAGAGATCACGGCACCAATATAACTGACTGGGTTCAAATCAGGCCTACTGCACAACAACACTTTCTGTGGCAAACAGAAGCAGCAGGATCTGTGCATCCCATTTAATGAGAGTGCAACAGAGGTAGTTTGGTGATCCATGCATGTGAGGAGCAACCTTGCCTGAGACCTGAAGACGTGTTAGTTTGACTGACGGGGTTCTAACCCAGGTCTCCTGTACGCCAGACAAGGCAACGTTTCAGGTCTCAGACAAGATACCCAGAGTCTAATCTTTCAGGATTGGGGTCAAAATAGTTTAAATGAAGTGAAACATGCCACATTGGCTTCAGAAAAGGCCCGAAGCGTCGGTTTACCACAGAGAGCCGTGCTCCTCTACCTTCCACAATGTTGTCTCTGGTTTTGAATCTGAATTTAAAGAACTGAATTTGAAAACTCGATCTGAATGCATCTAAGAAGTTTAATATATGAAACTTTGATAAACGTGAAATGATAGTTTGGAAACTTGATACACAGTAAATTAATGCAGTATCTACCACATTGAAACTGAATATATAAATATTGAATATGAATATTCCATTAAATTACATTTTTAAACTGAATTTAATATTCATTCAATTCAGTTTCAAATCATGAAATACAATTTCAATTTATGAATTCAATGATTCAATTTGTGCATTATAAAATAAAAAATATTGAATTCAAATTCAATATCCTAATATAAATTCAAAATTATGGAATTCAAATACAATTTCTGTTGGTACTGAAATCGCTCCATTGGACAAACCCAATAATGGTTGTCATTGGTTGTCTCATTCACTTATATATAATGTCAAATACACTGATACTATATAATAACCCTGTCATGTGTATGCTGACATAGTGTGCTCGCTTCTGTTGATAGACGAGGCCTCTGACAGGGAGAGTCCATCTCGCTCTCTTTTTATCTCTCTCTCCGTCACTCACTCAGGTCACAGTCAGAATACCAATCTCCAAATRTCCCTCTCCTTCCTCTCCTTCCACTTTCCCCCCTTTATTCCTCCATTTCGATTGGCAATTTGCAGTCTCAGGAGGGGACTTTCCTGCTAGACCAATTTTGTCCATAGTACCTCCAATCCCTCCATCTCTCCATCCCTCCCTCCCACACCTTCCTCTGCGCTTTAGCCCTCATCAGTGCCTCTGTGCCTTCTGAATCACAGTCTCAACCCCACTGTGACAATTAGGGAGGTGTCCTACTGTGAACCGGAAAGTCAGCTCTGCGGGAATCAAAAGACTATTCCCTCTCCATTCACCCCTCCTGTCCCCACCGCCTGAGATAGAGGGAGGGAGAATGAGGGGTAGAGGTGGAGGGCAGAGGGGCAGGGCCAGCCATATATGTGGACACAAAGGGGCAAAAGCGAACAACGTATGTGTAGTGTGTGTGTGAGTGAATGTGCATGCGTGCATAATGTGTGTGTGCATGTGTGTGTGACTCAGAAACAGGAGGCCAAGGCCATTTGGAATTAGCCTTACTATGCAGGGTTCATTCAAGCTGGAGCGTTTGGAGTAGAAAGAGAGGCTTATTTAAATGATAATGAGGGACAATCCATTGGATTTAGTCTTGGTGAAGAGAAGAGGGGAAGAATCCATTAAAGCAGGCAGCGGTTCATAAGCCATGGGGTCGGGATATAGCTAAACACTCTCTCTTAAAAGCCATTATACATGGCTCTCAATGGATTTCTGAAGCGCTTAGGACTTCAAAAGGATTTAAGAACCTGCCCRAGAGACGCAGCAGCGAGGAAGGGGAGGATAGGGGAGAGGCATAGGGGTGTGGGGGTGTGGAGGACACTGGCGGTGTTTTAGGGTTAACTAAACAGCCCCGGAGAACAGAAATGTTGCTAAATTCGCCCCTTAATCCTCTCCCCATTTCCACGCCCCCTCCCCCGGACCCTCAAAGCCACGGCGACAAGCAGGGCGGGGCCTGGCAGTTGGTTTTCCTACGGGCCAGACTATTGGTTTTTGGGGTGCGGAAACTGAAATGGGCCAATCGGGGCTCGGCAGAGTGTGTGTGTGTGTGTGTGTGTGTGTGTGTGTGTGTGTGTGTGTGTGTGTGTGTGAAAACGGGGACAGCTTCCAGCATGCAGCCAGCAGCAGGCCTCCGAGCTCTCCAGCAGGAGTGGGTGGCTGGGCGGGTGAGACCCCAGCAGTACTGCCACCCTCTCTCCCCCTGCTACAGTCTCTCTCCCAAACAACCCCCCTCTTGCACACTAACACAGAAGCACAGAAAATCTCCCTCCACATTTCCCTAATCCCTGCCTGTGCGACAGCTTTCTGCCGTAGACCAGCTGAACCAGGGGCTGGTCCAACAACACAAAATCCATTTGGCTAATGAATCACGGCTACAGCACAGTACATAATTAGTTAAGAACTCTTATAGCCTGGGACCACTTTGGTGTAGGAATCAAATATGAGTTATGCATTTAATGAAAATGACTGTTTGTTCTCTCACAGTGCAGAGGCAGTAGTTGAAAAAAGAAAACAGTGATAGGAAATCCTTCCTCTCCAGCAGTGGCCAGACAGGTCTCGCCCTGAGTGGGCCCAGCTCTGCTCAGAGACCCTATCTGTGGTTTAAAGAGATGGATAGCTAGGGATGGATGGCATTGCTACAGCGATCAGGGTCTTTGCACTATCTCTTTGGCAGGAGATTAGAGAGACATGCCATATCTAACACCGTCGACGATTACAGCATGCAATTTGAACAGTTCCCCCGCTCCTCCTCCCCGTACCCCCATCACCCTTCACTGTCGCATTTGCCTGTCAGAACTGTCATCCGCCAGCACCCTTTTATCTGCCAAACCAGGCACTTTCTCCTGACTTTTTCATTAAAAAACAGCCCAAATTCATGAGGAATGGCAGGGGAGGGAGAGAGAGAGAGAGAGAGAGAGAGAGAGAGAGAGAGAGAGAAAGAGAGAGAAAGAGAGAAAAATAGAGAGCGAGGCTTAGAAAAGGAGGGAAAAGGGAAAATATCATGTGAATGGGGTGGGGGAGTGTTTTTTTCTCTCTCTCCACATCTCTAGATTTTCTTTAGGAATTCTGAATAGCTTGAACAACGCATTTAGTTCATTCAAATCTTTTCTCTCCATAATTTTTCCTCGATCACTTCTTTGACTGTAGAAGTTGCACCCCCCCACCCTTACATCCTCCAGCTAAATGAACTGTCTGATTGAATTTAGGAGGTTTGGGAGGCCTGGTTGACAGGCATTAGTTAGGAAGCATATTSTACATTGATTTAAAATGACCCGCTTGGGGATTTTGCATAAATTCGTATTACTTTTCCTGTATCTAAATTGCATTATCTCATCCCTAGCGCCAACCGACACCCTAGCTGCCTCCGTTTTCTATACCACCCACTCGTCTTTTAAATGTGCTAGCATATGGCCGCACACACGGCAGTAATTGGAAAGACCTTTAACTCTTTGCTGTCCTGGTCGGCGAGGGTCAGCTACCACCTAGTGGAACAGCTGTAGGTCACATCTACATAACCATAGCAGGCTTTGAATGTCGCAGGGCATCTAGGCTGCGTCCCAAATCCCTATGGGGTCATATAGGCCCTGGTCAAAAGTAGTGCACTATATAGGGAATATGGTGTAATTTGGGATGCAAACCTAGTGTGATGGCTGTGTGTCTGTGTGGCTTGGCTAATAGTTTTCTGCTTGTCGCTGTTGATCAGGACGGTTTTCTATTGCATGGGGATTTATGACGTGTGAGTCTGGTCCAGTATGAGCTGCTCCACCAGCTACCCTCTCACTGCTGCTTCTCCCTCTCCTCCTCAGGGCCCCACAGCCCTGGACTAGGTAACTAGATAGCCTGCTGCTGGTCTGGTCTCCTGTTAGGAGGTCTGGAGGGTCTGGGGGAGATACAGCCCTAATTAACCACGTTGTAACAAGGTAGGTAGCCATATTGTATTTTTTTATTAACTCATGATGTGGCATATATTGATAAATTCAGCTAATGGTTTGCTTTTCTGGTTATTGCAAAACAGTTTACTTTGGCCATAGCATATTTGGAGGATTGTCCGGGATACATAACAATGTAGCCAGGAGGGTCTGATGGTCTCAGGGTCTGATGGTCTCGGGGTCTTATGGTCTGAGGGTCTGATGGTCTCAGGGTCTGATGGTAGGCTTGGACGGTATCCAGATTTTAATATTGTCATACTGTCCTTCTCTTATCCTGTGATTTACAGTATTACCGGCATAGCACAGAAGGAAAGCGCAAGAAAAGCCCATTGGGTTTATTTGACTAAAATGCTAACACAATTAGCACAAACTAATAACGGAATCACATAGAAGCTGTTAGCTAAATGCTAACGAGTTAAAACAATATATATATATATGCAAAGACAGGCAACTCCAGCTCATAAAGTTATACAAGTATAGCTATTAGGTACCAAATTTTATTTTCGGTGAGTGTGGACATCTACAAGCAACCGGGAACGAGAGAAATTGTGCAAATGAACAAAATTGTGATGCAGGCTTTTCTGAAGGAAGAGCAGCATGTGTACATGGAGCAGAGGAAAATAAATATATTAGTAAGAAGCACATGGAAAAAATGGCAGCTGTACAGACAACTCATTTAGAGCTCTTTGACTTCTGTCAGAAAGCCATTATAAGATATATGATGGTAAACATTTAGTAATGAATTGCATACAAGTGTAACTTCCTCACCTCATGTCTGCAGCACAACATAGACTCTGATAGATATAGAACACTGTGGACTCACCTGCACCTGCTGTCTCCCGTTGTGCTGTTTACAAATAAACACCTGAATGACTCTGTTCTTAGGAACTACAGTAAGCTTCATAATGTCAAATAATGTGACAGGTGAAATGAAGAATACAACCTGCTTTATCACCTAACATATTGCACAAGTTGACTGCAGGTATTAACTTAAAGTAGCTACAAATATTAAAGTATATTGAAAAACTTCAAATAAATACTGTTGACAGTATTGAAGGTATTGAAAAACCATCCGTGGCTTTTTCCAAATACCCCGGTATACGATATATACGGTATACCTCCCAAGCCTATCTGGGGGTCTAATGGTCTGGGGGTTAGGACTAGCGGGTCTCTCTTACCTCACTGAGGTGCCCTTTAGATGTGCTCCTGTTGGGTCTGTTGATCTCCTGCATGGCCTCATCCTCATCCAGCCTCACCGGGCGCACCTGCAGGGCCTTGGTCTAGAGGAAAGAAACAGAGGAAGAAGCATTCGTTATTATACAGTAGAAAAATAGTATGTTGTGTATTATAATGCATTATGAAGAGGGTATCCACAGAAAGTGTTACCAAACATTTTTCATAGAATAGAGACAAAGTATAGCTTTAGTAAGACTCGAGTCAAAGAAGACCAACTTGATACCCCATAAAACTACACAACAACTCCAAGATACAACACAACCCAAACTCCATGTGTAATCACATTTGACATCGTGTGGTCCATTCACACTATGGGAACCCATCCATAACACAAAGGCAAACTGGTGGCCCCATGTCTCAGTATCAGTTCATAGTTTGAATGTATGCAAAGCAGCACTGCCAGTAGCCAAAATGTTTGCCTGAAAGTAATGACTTTCACATTGATGCAACACCTGTATCCAAGAACAATCTGCAGTTTATTGTTTACAATCTGCACATAGCGAATATGCCCAGTGGTACACCACTGAATGATGAAGTTGCTTCTTTGGGTCTGCCAACTTGAGAGCATGTGTTGTTTGGTAGGGGCTAGACAGACAAGCCATGAGAGGAGCGTTGGCTTGGCAGCGACCCATATTCCTAGGACAGATGGGAGGCAGCCACACTGCCACAGTCAGTCGAGGAGGAGGTAGGAGATAGGAGATAGGAGGTAGCCCACCCCACCGCAGGAGCACTTCATCCTATCAGCCCTCTACAAGCCCCTCTCTGAGGACAATGGGGACGGCTGATGGCTGCCTGTGGGGTGTAATCCATTTGACTAGCAGCCTGCTCTGGTCCCTGGAGGCGTAGCATGCGGTGGCTAGCCTTGGTCTCCAGATCTCCACTGTCATTTAAACACATCACTGCTACAATTAACCTTTCCCTGTAAATATCAATTATGGCCCCCGGCAGGGTAGAATTAAAAGGGTCATCAGCTAATCTGACAGGTCCTGTACTGAGGCGGCGTGGCGGAGGCATTGCCACCTGGCTGAGAGAGAGAAAGAGAGGCAGGAGGCTGGCCTGGCTGTTTGTCTGCCCTTCTGTATGTCTGCCCAGCGACCAGTGACTAGAAGCAACAAGCCAAATAGACACAATTCCTCTCTAATTACCCTGCCTGGTGAGGCCCCGGTCAGGCCAGATGAGGCCTGCTGATTGGATGAAAGGTGCTAGCATGGTGTTGAGGTCAGCAGTGACAGCCCGGCAGAGCCTATTCCCCCTCAGGAAACTAAAAAGATTTGGCATGGGTGCTGAGATCCTCAAAAGGTTCTACAGCTGCAACATCAAGAGCATCCTGACCGGTTGCATCACTGCCTGGTACGACAATTGCTCGGCCTCTGACCGCAAGGCACTTCAGAGGGTAGTGCGTACGGCCCAATACATCACTGGGGCAAAGCTGCCTGCCATCCAGGACCTCTACACCAGGCAGTGTCAGAGGAAATTGCCCTAAAATTGTCAAAGACCCCAGCCACCCCAGTCATAGACTGTTCTCTCTACTACCGCATGGCAAGCAGTACCGGAGTGCCAAGTCTAGGACAAAAAGGCTTCTCAACAGTTTTTACCCCCAAGCCATAAGACTTCTGAACAGGTAACCAATGGTTACCTAGACTATTTACATTGTGTGCCCCCCCCCCAACCCCTCTTTTACGCTGCTGCTATTCTCTGTTTATCTTATATGCATAGTCCCTTTAACTATACATCCATGTACATACTACCTCAATTGGCCCGACCAACCAGTGCTCCGCACATTGGCTAACTGGGCTATCTGCATTGTGTCCCACCCGCCAACCCCTCTTTTTAAGCTACTGCTACTCTCTGTTTATCTTATATGCATAGTCCCTTTAACTATACATCCATGTACATACTACCTCAATTGGCCCGACCAACCAGTGCTCCCGCACATTGGCTAACTGGGCTATCTGCATTGTGTCCCACCTCCCGCCAACCCCTCCTTTTACGCTACTGCTTATCCTCTGTCATCATATATGCATAGTCACTTTAACCATACCTACATGTACATACTACCTCAATAAGCCTGACTAAACGGTGTCTGTATATAGCCTTGCTACTKTTATTTTCAAATGTATTTTTACTGTTGTTTTATTTCTTTACTTACCTACACACACACATACCTTTTTTTCACACTATTGGTTAGAGCCTGTAAGTAAGCATGTCACTGTAAGGTATTGTTGTATTCGGCGCACGTGACAAATACACTTTGATTTGATTTGAATGGCAGAATGCTACGACAACATACTGCAATCAGGGTGCAGACAGACAGACAGGAAGGAACGAAGGAAGGAGAGTGAGACCCTGTAGGTGGTCGTAATCAGGTGTCTGCCATCATACAACTCTCACTCTTTCTCTACCTCTTTCTGTCTCTATCTCTCTCTCTCTGCATCTCTCTCACTGGCTGTCAAGCTAACCATTCCTTGAATCTCAAAATGGATGGCAGGCTTTATGATTATTACTTTTGTTAGGGAGAGCAGCACAAAGAACCCAGCCCACTTCCAGACAACGGGTGGGAGGGAGGGAGGGAGGGGGAGAGAGAGAGAGAGGAGTTAGGTTCACGTCATCTTGTCAAGTCAAGTGCACTTCACTGAGAGCCAGGGAGACAGTCAGGCCCTCTGATTACTTTGTTTACCAAGCATCAGCGCTGACAAATCTCCCAGCCAAAGTGTTAACACCCACTCCAGCAGGTCCTGTAGTGGTGGATCCTCAGTCAGCAATCACATTGATTATTGATCAGAGTAGAGGGGCTAATAAGGTATCAAGCTTAACGATGCTGCCTGCCTGTTAGGAGGCTCTCTAACCTATTGTTCAGCAGGACGGGAGGAATTGATTCAGGATTACATTRACCGCCTGTGATAGAGACTGCCGGCCCTGTTGGCCATGTCAGACTGTGATTAAGGGTGTGTTTAGTTCAGGTCCAAGTAGAGGCTTTAAATGGTTGAGATCTATCAGTATCGCTTTCATTTGTTTTTTTTACTAAGGGCATGTCTGAAGTGGCAGCCTATTCCCTATGTAGTGTACCACTACATAGAGAATAATTTAGTGGAAGACTACATAGAGAATAGGGTGGCATTTGGGACACTAATTGTTCTCTCACTAGCACTGAAGGGCAAGGCTACATTACAGAGGACTTGTGGGCGGAGCTAAAGGTCTCATCTGAGATCTGATTGGCCAATCCTGTGACAAAGATCAAGGTCAACATGGCTCCCTGAAGCACTGAAGGATCATGGGAAGTCTTTGAAACGCACTCTGGGTAACGCTAGGGGGAATAGCTCTCTAAAGGGCCATGTTTTAGACAACGTGGAGAATTGCCAGGCGCAGCACGGGCAAGGTTAAACAGGTTGAGTTCAAGCGGCAGCGAGTGGTTCTCTGCTCCCCATTGAAGGCGCTCCACAGAAATAAAAAAACTACACAAGTAACGTGTGTGTTGTACATGAATAATGCACTGGAAATTAGGCCCATTAGTCTGGGTATTGAACATGTCTGTTGTGCGGAGAGACTCTCTCTGGAGGCTCTGCTCTGTGCTCTTTAATTAGCTTCAAAGGGCCCTCTAGCATCTTAATTTTTCCCAAGTTGAGTAGCTGCTGACTGCCGATTTGAGCCTGCTCATTTACACTGAACTGAACTGCAGGGGTTTATAAAAGAAAGGGAAAAAAACTAAGAACAAACCACGCTTGTTGTGACATTAATAAAAACAGCAGTGTTTCAGTGAGTCTGACATAGTCCATTCACGCTAGGCTAAGCTACTGTAGGCTAGGTTAATCCGCCTCTCCCCCATGTCGATCAATCTGCAGTCAGCCACCCGGCCACCCGCCGGCAGGGAGGCAGGCAGGGAGCTGGTGGCTGCTGGGGATGCTTTGTTGTCATGCTCTTTCTTCTCACCTTGCAGGGCAGCCATTTCAGGGCATCCGCGTCAGAAGGGTCTCCACCGTCCTGCTCCAATTAGAAAGCTTTCAGCCCCTCAGCACCTCTCCCTCTCTCTCCTCATTCTCCTCTCCCCGGCCTTTCTTCACCTGTCAGCTGTAGTCTGGGAGGTTGTGCTTCAGCCTCATCCCAGTGTCAGTCCTTATTACCCTCCAGACCTGGACATCATCCTGGCTGTTTCTCTACCTTCAGCTCCTCTCTTCACAGCTCCTCTCTGCTGGCCATGCTACGGTCGGCAGGGTGGGCAAAAGGAGATGCAGGGGAGGAATAGGGCATTTGCCAGGATACAGATCCTTCCTCTAATTTGTTCTGAAAAGTGTCCTGCGCAAAGGACCCTCACCCTCATTAACCCAGCGAGACGCAGTGAGGGAGAAAGACTCTGCTGCTGGGGGACGGGGAGGAGAGGAGGGGGGGGGGGTGGCGTGGCCCAGCCCAACAATGCTGTGCATCAGGCAGGCAGCAGCAGAGAGGCACCTCAGTGCCGCAGAGCACCGGCTCAATCTATCTGTTCATTATCCCCTGCCAGGCTGGGGCACAGACAAGTGCACTTTAGGGCCACAGGCCAAATTGATTCATCTGCCTTCATTTTCTTCAGGCTCAGAAGTGGCAGCTGCTCGGAGGCAGGGGAAGGAAGGAGAGCGAGTGGTACTGGAGTTCCTGGCTTTGTTCCTCCTCAGCTGAGCAGCCCCCGACACGTCGCTTCTGCCTCCTCCTCCTCTCACACCCCCCCACCCCTCCTCCTTCAACATTACATCCACCTCCCTCCCTCCTACTGCAATGGTAACAGCCACAACACTCAAAGTCCCAGGCCAAAAATTTGCCCAAGGACAAAGTAGTGGACTTACTACAGGTCCCAGCGTATCCATTACGTGTCTTAATCATGTATTATTCATCCACCTCGTAATAAATGACCACATAAAAAGGGTACACATAAGCTCCCATAACTCTCTCTGGATACAGTGCAGTCAGTCAGGAAGGACTACATCATATTTGCGAGTATAACAAATATGAGCTTGTGAAATTGCAACAAGATTCTATTCTTGACAGTGACACCGGGATAAGAGAAGACAGTCACTCGCCAGATTAAAATAACACTGACAGAATACACAAATGAGCTGTAGCACATAAACAAATGAACAAGAACAACCCACCAGCCAGTATGTGTTAGTGTGAGGATTATATACCACACACAGATAGCTAAGTAGGAGGCCTCCTCCCTCCTCCTCCTCCCACCTCCCCCTCCTCCACCACACAGTAACAAACAAGTCAACCTTAAAAACCACAAACGCCCATTGCCCTAATTCAGCGTTCCCCCTCAGGAGAGATCGGAGTCCCACTGGCCCTGTCTGTAACAGATGAACAGGGTAGAGTGGAGCTGGGCTCCCCTTGGCCCCCTCATCTCATCCCTGCAGCGCTCTCCAATCACTCTCACCATATGTCTCCTGGGGGAGAGAGGGGAGCTAAGAGAGGAGAGAGCCCAGAGGGAGGGGAGGCACACCTGAACATGGACTCATCCCTCATGACCTCTCCCAGGGGCCTTAAGCTCTCCCCGAACACCTCCCACCCTACCCCCAACCCCCAGCAACCTCTCTGCCCCTCCCAACTCTGCCCCGCTCACCTGCCAGGGTCATTAAAAAACAGTGTCTGCCCTGCACTGATAACCACACAGCCCCTAAGGACGCACACACGCACACTCCTTATCCCAGGGAAGCATTTATCAGTACTACTAACAACAACAATTAGGCCAATGATGTTGAAATGGTAGTAATGATATTAGAAACGAGAGCAATCCTCAGAATTTCTCTCTCTCGCTCTCGCTCTCTCGCTCTCTCTCTCTCTCGTAAAATACACAGGCTTTGATTCCTACATACATTATTAGTGTTGAAAGTAGGAGCGTGTTTTGCAAATGGTTACGCATGCTAATGAGATACATTCAAATCATTCACTTCACTTTGTGGTGTGTTGTTGTTTCTATTTGAAGCTCAGCTTAATTATTTGCAAGTCAAAGTTCCCTCAACTTAAAACAAATTGAACATTCAAAGAGAGAAATCACTAAATAAACAGCTGACCTCTGGGTGTGACAGCATTACCCTACACCTTCAATGGTTGAGATATGTTTTCTGACATTTTTCTTCTTCTTACATTTTGTGTTGTTATTTTTGGACTGTATTTGGCATTGGATTCTTGATTGATATTGTTATTGTACTGCATTGTAGAGGAGAGTTAGCAAGCAAGCACTGTACCGTGTGCACGAGACCAATAAACTTTGATTATCTTTTGAGTTGATGTTTTAGAAAGACAGAAAGACAGGTATTCTCTGATGTAGTTTGTTTTCTATATGATTAGATATCTTCATAGAGAAGATGATAGCAGCAGGCTATTAGAGAGGATCTACAAATAGAACATTTTAAATATACAGTCACTGCCATGCATAACGCAGTAGAAAATGTCACATCTAGAAAAGATGCCAAATGTATACGAGACACACTCATTAGAGTGGGTTGGTTGTATAGATACTGTCTCTATCTATCTACATTACATGACCAAAAGTATGTGGACACCTACTCTTGTAGCTTCCATTCAGCCACAAGAGCATTACTGAGGTCAGGTATTGATGATGGGCAATTAGGCCTGGCTTGCGTTCCAATTCATCACAAAGGTGTTCGATGGGGTTCTGTATAGATCTCGCCTTCTGCACGGGGGCACTGTCATGCTGAAACAGAAAAGAGCCTCCCCCAAACTGTTGCCACAAAGTTGGAAGCACAGAATCGTCTAGAATGTCATTGTATGTTGTAGCGTTAAGATTTCCCTTCACTTGAACTAAGGGGCCTAACCTGAACAATGAAAAACAACACCAGKACATTATTTCTCCTCCACCAAACATTACAGTTGTCACTATGCATGCGCAGGCTGATAGTGGTCAAGTTCCTGAGGTTCAAGGACAAGGTAGCTGTTCTGGAAAGAGCCAAGAACTTGAGAGGAACGTATATCTTCCTCAACAAGGTCTATCCTGAAGCTGTGCACCAGAAAAGGAAAGAACTGATCCCAGCCATGAAAGCTGCCAGAGTGCATGGGGACATTGCTTACATCCAATATGACAGGCTCATTGTCCACCCTCCCAAAAGCCTGGAAGGGATGACAGAGCCAAACCTATGGGTTCGTAACTTCAACACCGCATCACACACACACACTTACACACACCAACTGATTAATGGACTGCTAAATGTATCTTTGTTTTAATATTGTTTGCTCTTTTCCATATTATGTCTATCTCTGATAAACTACACAGGAAAGGGCTGAAAACAGCACATATTAATATATGTAGCCTTAGAAATAAGGTTAATGAAATCAATAACTTGCTAACATCAGATAACATTCATATATTAGCCATTTCTGATGCTCATTTAGATAATTCATTTGATGATACACCAGTAGCAATTCAAGTATATAACATCTATAGAAGACACAGACATACCAGAGACTCTGGGTTCGCGCCCAGGCTCTGTCGCAGCCGGCCGCGACCGGGAGGTCCGGGGGGCGACGCACAATTGGCCTAGCGTCGTCCGGGTTAGGGAGAGTTTGGCCGGTTGGGATATCCTTGTCTCATCGCGCACCAGCGACTCCTGTGACGGGCCGGGCGCAGTGCGCGCTAATCAAGGGAGCCAGGTGCACGGTGTTTCCTCCGACACATTGGTGCGCCTGGCTTCCGGGTTGGATATGCGCATTGTATTGGTTGGGTTGTGTTTCGGAGGACGCATGGCTTTCGACCTTCGTCTCTCCCGAGCCCGTACGGGAGTTGTAGCGATGAGACAAGATAGTAATTACTAACAATTGGATACCACGAAATTGGGGAGAAAAGGGCAAAAAAAAAAAAAAGAAGACACAGACATGCTTATGGGGGAGGTGTTGCTGTATATATTCAGAGCCATATCCCTGTAATGCTTAGAGAAGATCTTATGTCAAGTGTTATTGAAGTGTTGTGGTTGCAGGTTCACTTGGCACATCTAAAGCTTTTTTGGGGGGGTGTTGCTATAGACCATAGCTCTAATAGTCAGTATCTAAATAATATGTGTGAAATGCTTGATAGTGTATGTGATGTAAACAGAGAGGTCTACTTTCTTTGGGACCTGAATATTGTCAGGTTTTCATCAAGCTGTCCCCTCAAGAGGAAGCTTCTAACTGGGCTCCCGAGTTGCGCAGCAGTCTAAGGCACTGCATCTCAGGGCTAGAGGCGTCACTACAGACCCTGGTTCGATTCCAGGCTGTATCACAACCGGCCGTGATTGGCTCTGCGTCGTCCGGGTTAGGGTTTGGCTGGGGTAGGCCATCATTGTAAATAAGAATTTGTTCTTAACTGACTTGCCTAGTTAAATAAAATTTAAAAAATGAAATACCAGTGCCTGTCATCTGGTTCAGGTTATTAATCTGTTAAGGCTCCATGGATTAATTGTCAAGGCTCCATGGATTGATGAGGAATTGAAACTGTATGATTGAAAGAGATGGGGGGAAAAGGAGTGGCTGAAAATCTGACTGGCTGATTTACTGCAAATTGAGAAATCYCGTGACTAAACTCAAGAWGAAACAATATAAATGATTGAAAAAAGCTTTGGAGTARTTTAAATGAAATTATGGGCAGAAAGACAAATTCAACTCCATCTTTCATTGAATCAGATGGCTTATTCATCACAAAATTTGATGTTGACAATTATTTTWATGATTACTTAATTGGCAAAGTGGGTAAACTTAGGCAGGAAATGCCAACAACTAACATCGAGCTATCATACTCGTGCATAAAAAAACTAATAATAAAAGAAAAGCATTGCAATTTTGAAATGTGTAAAGTTAGTGTGGGAGGTGGAAACATTTTTATCGATCAACAACGACAAACCTCCTTCCACTGACAACTTAGATGGAAAGCTACATAGGATGGTAGCTGACTCTATAGCCACTCCTATCTGTCATATTTTTAATCTGAGCCTAGAGGAAAGTCTTTGTCCTCAGGCCTGGAGGGAACACAAAGTCTTTCCGCTACCCAAGAGTGGTAAAGCGGCCTTGACTGGTTCTAACAGCAGACCTATCAGCTTGCTGCCAGCTCTGAGCAAACTGTTGGAAAAAATGGTGTTTGACCAAATACAATGATATTTCTCTGTGAACAAATTAACAACAGACTTTCTGCATGGTTATAGAGTAGTGCACTCAACATGCAGTGCACTGACACAAATGACTGATGATTGGTTGAAAGAAATTGATAATAAGAAGATTGTGGGAGCTGTACTGTTAGGTTTCAGTGCAGCTTTTGATATTATTGACCATAACCTGCTGTTGAGAAAACGTATGTGTGTTTAACCTCTGCCATATTGTGGATTCAGAGCTATCTATCTAATAGAACTCTGAGGGTTTTCTTTAATGGAAGCTTTTCTAATGTGGTGTACCGCAGGGCAGCTCTCTAGGCCTGCTACTCTTGTATGCTGATGATTCAACCATATATGCATCAGCAACCACAGCTAATGAAGTCACTGAAACCCTTCACAAAGAGTTGCAGTCTGTTTTGGAATGGGTGGCCAGTAATAAACTGGTCCTGAACATCTTTAAAACTAAGAGCATTGTATTTGGTACAAATCATTCCTTAAGTTCGGGACCTCAGCTGAATCTGGTAATGAATGGTGTGGCTGTTTGAACAAGTTGAGGAGACTAAATTACTTGGCGTTACCTTGTTTGTAAACTGTCATGGTCTAAACATATAGATTCAATGGTTGTAAAGGGGAGCGGTCTGTCCGTAATAAATATATTATCTGCTTTTTGACACAACACTCTAAAAAGCAAGTCCTGCAGGCTCTAGTTTTGTCTTATRTTGATTATTGTCCAGRCGTGTGGTCSAGTGCTGCAAAGAAAGACCTAGTTAAGCTGCAGCTGGCCCAGAACAGAGTGACACATCATGCTCTTCATTGTAATCAGAGGGCTGATATAAATACTATGCATGCCAGTCTCTCTTGGCTAAGAGTTGAGGAGAGACTGACTGTATAATTTCTTATTTTTATAAGAAACATTAATGTGTTGAAAATCCCAAATTGTTTGCATAGTCAACTTACACACAGCTCTGACACACATAGTTACCCCACCAGACATGCCACAAGGGGTCTTTTCACAGCCCCCAGAACAAATGAAAGAAATTGTACAGTATTATATAGAGCCATTATTGCATGGAACTCTGTTCCATCTCATATTGCTCAGATGAACAGCAAACCTGGTTTCAAAAAACAGATAAAGCAATAGCTCACAGCACACACAACGCCGCTCCCTAATTTGACCTAGATAGTTTGTGTGTATGTGTTGATATGTAGGCTYTGTGTGCCTTTTTTAAATTCATGTTGTTCTGTCCTTGAGCTTGTCTATTAATGTTCTGTATTATGTCATGTTTCATGTTTTGTGTGGACCCCAGGAGGAGTAGCTGCTGCTTTCGCAACAGCTAATCGGGGCCCTAAAAAAATAAAAAATAAATACCAAACCCAGATTCGTCCGTCGCCAGATGGTGAAGCGTGATTCATCACTCCAGAGAACGCATTTCCACTTCTCCTGAGTCCAATGGCGGCGAGCTTTATACCACTCCAGCCGACGCTTGGCATTGCGCATGGTGATCTTAGGCTTATGTGCGGCTGCTCGGCCATGGAAACCATTTTCATGATGCTCCTGACGAACAGTTCTTGTGCTGACGTTGCTTCCATAGGCAGTTTGAAACTCGGTAGTGAGTGTTGCAACCGAGGACAAATAATTTATATGCGCTACCCGCTTCACCACTCGGCAGTCCCGTTCTGTGAGCTTGTGTGGCCTACCACTTTGCGGCTGAGCCATTGTTGCTCCTAGACGTTTCCACTTCACAATGACAGCACTTACAGTTGCCCGGGGCAGCTCTAGCAGGGCAGAAATTTGACCAACTGACTTGTTGGAAAGGTTGCATCCTATAACGGTGCCATGTTGAAAGTCACTGAGCTCTTCAGTAAAGCCATTCTACTGCCAATGTTTGTCTATGGAGATTGCATATCTGTGTCCTCAATTTTATACACCTGTCAGCAACAGATGGGGCTGAAATTGCCAAATCCACAAATTTGAAGGGGTGGCCACATACTTTTGGTGATGTCATGTAGATATATAGATAGATAGATAGATAGAGAGATAGAGAGATAGACAGACAGTTTGTTGTCCTAATGCATTTTTTAAAAGTTGTTATTGTAAAAGACAATGTGTTCTCAAAGATTTACCTGGTTAAATAAAGGCAATAAATGAATTAAGTTAACTGTAACTGTATTACACAATGTAATATCCTTTACTCTGACTTTCATAAATACCAAAGTGGTTTTATAACAACAGGATGTATCATTTAATCTCTATAACCTCATAAATCAGCTGAGATAAGAAATAAGGTGAGGCATAAACACTGTTATCACCTGATAAGACAGGTTCTGAGGAAGTGTTAACCTTATGTCGAAACGACCGAAAGTAGCCACGGCTAAAGACTCTGAGATTACTGTGTTCCTTGGCCTTGCCTTATGCACCTTGATGCTGACTGATTGAAAATAACACAAACGATTATAAGTTAGCTATCATAATTGGCAATGACTCTGTTCATGTCTAGTGTCCAGTTTTGGTCCCACAACACACTAACACAAAAACAGACGCCTCACAAGTCTTCAACTGGCAGCTTAATTAAACTAGACACTCTAATGTACTTGTCCTCTTGCTCAGTTGTGCACTGGGGCCTCCCACTCCTCTTTCTATTCTGGATTAGAGCCATTTTGCGCTGTTCTGTGAAGGGAGTAGTACACAGCGTTGTACGAGATCTTCAGTTTCTTGGCAATTTCTCGCATGGAATAGCCTTAATTTCTCAGAACAAGAATAGACTGACGAGTTTCAGAAGAAAGTTATTTGTTTTTGGCCATTTTGAGCCTGTAATCGAACACACAAATGCTGACGCTCCTGATACTCAACTAGTCTAAAGAAGGTCAGTTTTATTGCTGCTCTAATCAGCACAACAATTTTCAGCTGTGCTAACATAATTGCAAAAGGATTTTCTAATGATCAATTAGCCTTTTAAAATGACAAACTTGGATTAGCTAACACAATGTGCCATTGGAACACAGGAGTGATGGTTGCTGATAATGGGTCTCTGTACGCCTATGTAGATATTCCATAAGAAATCTGCCGTTTCCAGCTACAATAGTCGTTTACAACATTAACAATATCTACACTGTATTTCTGATCAATTTTATGTTATTTTAATGGACCAAAAATMTGCTTTTCTTTCAAAAACAAGGACATTTCTAAGTGACTCCAAACTTTTGAACGGTAGTGTACATATTACCTCAATTACCTCGACTAACATTAACTCTGTACCGGTACCCCTGTATATAGCCTCGCTATTGTTATTTTACTGCTGCTCTTCAATTATGTTACTTTTATCTATTTTTACTTAACACATATTTTTCTTAAAACTGCATCGTTGGTTAAGGGCTTGTAAGTAAGCATTTCACTCTAAGGTCTACACCTGTTGTATTCGGCATATGTGACAAACACAATTTGATTTGATTTGATTTTGTCATGGAAAGAACAGGTGTACTTAATGTTTTGCACAGTCAGTGTATGTCATATGGATGATGTTTTAACAGCAGCTAAGGATATCAGCTCCTTAGTTCAGCCATAATATTTAAAGGGATATGAGCTTTGTCCCAAATGGCACCCTATTCCCTATATAGTGCACTACTATGATCAGAGCCATATGGGCCCTGCTCAAAAGTAATGAATTATATAGGGAATAGGGTGTCATTTGGGATGAAGCCCTGGTGTAATGCTGCCTGTATATTGTTCATCGTGTTACCACTTTTTTCAGAAATGGTACCATTCACAGCGACACCAGATAAAACAGACACCATGTAACCTGAGAAATATCAATCCCTGTCATTACATCTGAAACAATTATAAGTGCAGTCAAACTACTGGAGAGGATCTGTAAAAAAGGCACATAGAACTGTATTAATTGATGAGCCTTTTGATTCAAACACGTCAGACACTTTGCGTTCTTACTCGAGGATGTCATTATAATCATGGGAGAACTATAGGAAGAGAAAGGTAGATGTGTATTCCACACTGAAAACCAGTGTGGAATTATAGCCAGGTTGCCAGATCTGTGCTTTATCCTTATAGTATTGGCATTAGCATTATTGGCATATATTATTATATTACAGTGCATTCGGAAAGTATTCAGACCCCTTGACTTTTTTCCACATTTTGTTACATTACAGCTTTGTTCTAAAATGGGTTTAATAAATGTTTCCTCATCAATCTACACACAATACCCCATAATGACAAAGCAAAAACTGGTTTTTAGAAATYTTTGCTAATGTATTAAAAATAAAAAACGAAAATACCTTATTTACATAAGTATTCAGACACTTTGCTATCAGACTCAAAATTGAGCTCAGGTGCATCCTGTTTCTATTGATCATCCTTGAGATGTTTCTACTACTTGATTCAAGTCCACCTGTGATAAATTCAATTGATTGGACATGATTTGGAAAGGCACACATCTGTCTATAGAAGGTCCCACAGTTGACAGTACATGGCTCCAGAGTTCCTCTGTGGAGGTGGGAGAATCTTCCAGAAGGACAACCACCTCTGCAGCACTCCACCAATCAGGCCTTTATGGTAGAATGGCCAGACGGAAGCCACTCCTCAGTAAAAGGCACATGACAGCCTGCTTGGAGTTTGCCAAAAGGCACCTAAAGACTCTCAGATCATGAGAAACAAGATTCTCTGGTCTGATGAAACCAAGATTAAACTCTTTGGCCAGAATGCCAAGCGTCATGTCTGGAGGAAACCTGGCACCATCCCCAAGGTGAAGCATGGTGGTGACAGCAGCAATAATGTGGGAATGTTTTTCATGGGCAGGGACTGGGAGACTAGTCGGGCTCAAGGGAAAGATGAACGAAGCAAAGTACAGAGCGATCCTTGATGAAAACCTTCTCCAGTGCGCTCAGGACCCTCAGACTGGTGTGAAGGTTCACCTTCCAACGGACAACGACCCTAAGCACACAGCCAAGACAATGCAGGAGTAGCTTCGGGACAAGTTTCTGAATGTCCTTGAGTGGCCCAGCCCGGACTTGAACATCTCTGGTGAGASCTGAAAATAYCTGTGKAGCAACYCTCCCCATCCAACCTGACAGYGRTTYAGAGGATCTGCAGAAAGAATGGGAGAAACTCCACAAATACAGGTGTGCCAAGCTTGTAGCGTCATACCCAAGAAGACTCGAGGCTGTAATTGCTGCCAAAGGTGCTTCAACAAAGTACTGAGTAAAGGGTCTGAATGTCATGTTTAATAAAACAAAACTGTTTTTACTTTGTCATTATGGGGTATTGTGTTAAGATTGATGAGGGAAAAAAACWATTGAATCAATTTTAGAATAAGACTATAACGTAACAAAATGTGAAAAAAGTCAAGGGGTCTGAATACTTTCCGAATGCACTGTATATACTGTATATTATATATATATTATTATTTTCACTTGATACAACTTTCTAGCTGTCATGTCATACATATGTCAATGTCACTCAGAGGACCTGTCTAAGGCACAAACTAGATCTGCCAACTAGGCTAGAATACACTACAGTAGCCCCTCTTACCTAGACTACATAACTACAGACAGAGTTGACTGAGGAGACCATGGTGAACAATGCTCCTCCAGTGATTCCAACATGCCCAGCCCAGGTCAGCCCAGGTCAGCCCAGCCCAGGTCAGCCCAGGTCAGCCCAGGTCAGCCCAGCCAAGCCCAGGTCAGCCCAGCCCAGGTCAGCCCAGCCCAGGTCAGCCCAGCCCAGGTCAGCCCAGGTCAGCCCAGGCATTTGGAAGTGGAGCCCCAGTATTGAGGTTTACCCGCAGGCTTATAAAGCATCAACTAGAGCTAATCTGGTTGTGAGAAAGAGAGCAGGCTACCAAAGGGGAGAAGGAGAGCAGACTACCAGAGGGGAGAAGGAGAGCAGACTACCAGAGGGGAGAGGGAGAGCAGGCTACCAGAGGGGAGAGAGAGAGCAGGCTACCAGAGGGGAGAGAGAGAGCAGGCTACCAGAGGGGGAGAGAGAGAGCAGACTGACCAGAGGGAGAGGGAAGAAGCAAGACTACCAGAGGGAAGAGAGAGAGCAGGCTACCAGAGGGGAGAGAGAGAGCAGGCTACAGAGAGGAAGAGAGAGAGCAGGCTACCAGAGGAAGAGAGAGAGAGCAGACTACCAGAGGGAGAGGGAGAGCAGCTACCAGAGGGAGAGAGAGCAGTAAGAGGAAGAGAGAGCAGGCTACCAAGGAGAGGAGAGCAGGCTACCAGAGGGGAGAGGAGAGCAGGCTACCAAGAGGGGAGAGGGAGAGCAGGCTACCAAGGGGAGGAGAGAGAGCGGCTACCAGAGGAGAGAAGCAGAGCTACCAGAGGGAGAGAGAGAGCAGGCTACCAGAGGGAAGAGAGAGAGCAGGCTACCAGAGGGGAAGAGAGACAGGCTACCAGAGGAGAGAGAGAGCACTACCAGAGGGAGAGAGAGAGCAGGCTACCAGAGGGGAAGACACCAGGGGAGAAGAGCAGGCTACAGAGGGGAAGAAGAGAAGACAGGCTACCAAGAGGAGAGAGGAGACAGGCTACCAGAGGAGAGAGAGAGAGCAGCCTACCAGAGGGGAGAGAGAAGCAGGCACCAGAGGGAAAGAGACCAGGACCAAGAGGGAGAGAGCGAGAGCTACCAAGAAGGGAGAGGAAGAGCAGGCTACCAAGAGGGAGAGAAGAGAGCAGCCTACTCGA
>NC_036872.1:25810386-25818432 GCF_002910315.2 Salvelinus sp. IW2-2015 | reverse complement strand
GCAGAGAGGCTACCAGAGGGGAGAGAGAGACCAGGCTACCAGAGGGGAGAGAGCGAGCAGGCTACCAGAGGGGAGAGGGAGAGCAGGCTACCAGAGGGGAGAGAGAGAGCAGGCTACCAGAGGGGAGAGAGAGAGCAGGCTACCAGAGGGAGAGAGAGACCAGGCTACCAAAGGGGAGAGGGAGGACAGGCTACCAGAGTGAAGAGAGAGAGCAGACTACCAGAGGGGAGAGGGAGAGCAGGCTACCAGAGGGGAGAGAGCGAGCAGGCTACCAGAGGGGAGAGGGAGAGCAGGCTACCAGAGGGGAGAGAGAGAGCAGGCTACCCGAGGGAAGAGAGAGACCAGGCTACCAGAGGGGAGAGAGAGAGCAGACTACCAGAGGGGGGAGAGAGCAGACTACCAGAGGGGAGAGAGAGACCAGGCTACCAGAGGGGAGAGAGAGCAGGCTACCAGAGGGGAGAGAGAGAGCAGGCTACCAGAGGGGAGAGAGAGAGCAGGCTACCAGAGGGGAGAGAGAGAGAGAGAGAGGGGAGAGTGAGGCCGAAGAGGGCTGTGGCTGGGAGGCAGAGCAGCAGAGCCAGAGTCTGCTTCTCAATAGGTACCATATTCCCTATATAGTGCACTACTTTTGATAGGGGCCCTATATAGGATTGTGCACTATATAGGTAAAATGGTGCTATTTGGGACTCAGCCAGAGCTCTGGGTCAGTTTAATGGGAGGCAGATCAACACATGTAATGAATCAGCCTAGGCTAATACTGCTCCCTCTGATGTCTGACAAGTCTTCCTGCCCTTGGAAACATTCTAGGACGTTATCTCATGTCTGCACAAACTGCCAGTGCATTTGTGTGTAGGAGTTTGTTGCACATGAGTGTGTAGGAAAGTGTGTGTGTGTGTGTGTGTGTGTGTGTGTGTGTGTGTGTGTGTGTGTGTGTGTGTGTGTGTGTGTGTGTGTGTGTGTGTGTGTGTGTGTGTGTGTGTGTGTGTGTGTGTGTGTGTGTCTGTGTGTGTGTGTGTGTATTTGAGATTGTTTGTGTGTCTGCGTGATGATGTTTGTGGATTCCCGGACAGCTGCACAAATCCCCTGTGGACTCATGTTCTGACAGCTGCTTCTTTTTATTAGGCTTAGGGATGCATGTGTATGGAGGGGTGAGTTAACGCAGAACTCAGCAAGGGACACATGAAAGACGTAGGACCTAATGGGAAGACCACTGCTGTTCAAATGGTAACAACAAACCAATATATCATTTTGCCGTGCATAAATCTGAAATCGTCAATCACGTTTATTGCATATTGATTTGCAGGATATAAATGCCTGTGCAAATCTCCCAGGGGCTTCTAAAACACAATGTATGGATTTTACAAGAAGAGATAAAGACTCAATAAGGCTAGAACTGAACAAATACACAGTTTAGTTTCTTTGACCCTAGAACGCCCCTCACCACTGTGAACCCTCAATGCTCTCATTTCAGGAGGCATAGAGCCAACCTACGTTACATCAAAGGCTGCAGAGTGAAACTAAATCATCTGTGAACCGTACCGAACACAGGGAATGTCAGCCAGAACATTTACACATGGTTTATATTTGACATAATTGCTAAGTTTGGGAGGTAAACTTGACCACGGGAGAAGATAAGTACAGTACATATCCTCCCAAACCTTGGTTATCCCCAGCAAAGCCTGGCAAACCAGCATCTCTGTAAATTGGAATGGTAGAGTTATGTCTTTCATGCTGTTATCAGAATTGTACGGGAAGGTCTGCTCAATCCAAGAGTTCAACCAATTGATTACAGCATTACCCCAAAAATGGAGGAGGCAGGTGGCAGTGGGAGGAGGTAGGGAACTGGTCTGTCTGCCCAATATAAAGGATCAAAACTTGCGGAGGAATAAAAATAGCATAAATAGGAAAGTAAACCAGTTTAATTTGGGGACCAGGATGTTGACAGCAGTGCCATAAAGATTGCAAAATAGTTGAGAAGAGATTTTTGATGTACCYATTCCATGGTTCAGGTGTATGAGTTGATATACACTGCTCAAAAAAATAAAAGGAACACTAAAATAACACATCCTAGATCTGAATGAATTAAATATTCTTATTAAATACTTTTTTCTTTACATAGTTGAATGTGCCTGACAACCCAAAATCACACAAAATATTTATCAATGGAAATCAAAATTTAATTACCCATTGGAGCGTCTGGATTTGGAGGTCACACTCAAAATGAAAGTGCGAAAACCACACTACAGGCTGATCCAACTTTGATGGAATGTCCTTAAAACAAGCAAAATGAGGCTTCCAGTAGTGTGCTGTGGCCTCCACGTGCCTGTATGACCTCCCTACAACGCCTGGGCATGCTTCCTGATGAAGTGGCGGATGGTCTCCTGAGGGCACTCCTCCCCAGACCTGGACTAAAGATCCGCCAACTCCTGGACAGGTCTGTGTGCAACGTGGCGTGTGATGGACCGAGACATGATGTCCCAGATTGCTCAATTGGATTCGGTCTGGGGGAACGGCCGGGCCAGTCCATAGCGTCAATGCCTTCCTCTTGCAGGAACTGCTGACCACACTCCAGCCACATGAGGTCTGCATTGTCTTTTGCATTAGGAGGAACCCAGGGCCAACCGCCACCAGCCATATGGTCTCACAAGGGTCTGAGGATCTCATCTCGGTACCCGTATATGGCATCAGGCCTACTCTGGCGAGCACCATGGAGGGCGTGCCGGCTCCCAAAGAAAATGCCACCCCAACCATGACTGACCCACCGCCAAACCGCGTCATGACTGAGGATGTTGCAGGCAGCAGAAGGTTCTCCACGGCTCTCCAGACTCTGGTCACCGTGCTCATGTTGAACCTGCCTTTCATCTGTGAAGAGCACGGGCCGCAGTGGCGATTTGCTCCAATCTGGTGTTCTCTGGCAAAATGACAACGTCCTGCACCGGTGTTTGGCCTTACGCCAACAAACCCCCACTGTGGACGTCGGGCCCATCACCCACCCTCATGAGTCTGTTTCATGACCGTTTGAGCAGCCACATGCCACATTTGTGGCCTGATTGGAGGTCTTTTGCAGGGCTCTGGCCAAGTGCTCCTCCTGCTCAAAGCGCCGCTGGTAGCGCGGTCCTGGCGTGGCTGGGTTGTTTCCCTCCCTACGCGCCTCCTCCACGCTCTCCTGATACTGGCCTGTCTCCTGGTAGCGCCTACCATGCTTCTGGACCACTACGCTGACAGACACAGCAAACCTTTCTTGCCACAGCTCGCATTGAGTGTGCCATCCGGATGAGCTGCACTACCTGAGCCACTGTGTGGGGTTGTTTAGACTCCGTCTCATGCTACACTAGAGCTGAAAAGCACGCCAGCATTCAAAGTGACCAAAACATCAGCCAGGAAGCAAATAGGACTGAGAAGTGGTCTGTTGGTCACCCCACCTGCAGAACCACTCCTTTATTGGGGGTGTCTGCTAATTGCTATAAGTCTTCCCCTGTTTGTCTATCTCCATTGCACAACCAGCATGGAAATTTATTGTCAATCCAGGTTGCTTTCCTAAGTGGACAGTTTATTTCAACAGAAGTGGGACTGACTTGGAGTACATTGTGTGTTTTAAGTGTTCCCTTTATTTTTTTGAGCAGTGGTAAATAAAACGCAACGCAAGTTTCAAGACTTGAGCTTTTCAGCGTAAAATTATTATATAGGAATGTCTTGCCCACCAACACAAATGTTGAATATTTGGCGGCACTAACCATTATCGATCTCTGCACGATTTTGTTGTGAGGATACAGACATTAATAGACCATTTATTTTTGGTATTTGCCCTCAGGTAGGCCTGTTTCTGGTCCAGGTTAGGAAATGGCTGACAATGCATAGCCTTGATCTAAAATTGAACCACTAGAAATAGTACTGTTAGGAGGATCTGGAGAAGGACCGGGTCAGTCCAGATTTACTAATATACTAATACTCTTAGTAAACAGCATTTATTCTTAAACTCCGCGATCTCTGATTCTATTCAATTAGATAGATTGAAATTGGGATGCTTAAACCATCCACACGCACTAGTTGAAAGATATATGGTGCGCTAGAAATTCCAAAGGGGTGCCAGCAGAGCATAGGCTGAGGGGAAGCTGAGGTTGGTATGTGGAATTGGGAGACAAGCTGGGAGTGGAGTTCTGCGCCAGGGCATAGAAGACGCGTCAAGATAATGGCTATAAAAATTAAAGCCAGAAATTAAAACATCACAAAAAAGTAAGTTTGAATGGACACTGAGCGTGCAGTGTTTATTATGCAGCGTTGCCCTGAGGCTGCATGGCCGTGGCCAGCGTGTCTTTGTACACATGTATTATACACCACACACTCAAATGCACACAGGTGCACATACATGGACACCACACACGTCATACATGCACTCAACATATTCAGTTGCCTGTTATGATTTTTGTTGTCCTTGACTGTCTTTTTGCTGTTTTGCCCATTGTTGTTTTCGTTTTACTTTTGTCTTTCCTTTTGTTAATTTTCTTGGGTCACCTCTTTTGTTCATTTTCTTGGTCACCTCTTTTGTTAACATTTTCTTGGTCTTTCTTATTGGGGGGGGGGGCGGGGGTCTTGCGGGCGTGACTCGCGGATGCGTTGGGAGGCAGCTCTTTGGGGAACTGTGGGGGGGGGGGGAGATATTTTGGATGGTTGCTCAAGGGCAGCTCTTGGGGAACTATGGGGGGCGATCTTGGATGTTTGAGGGGCAGCTCTTTTGGGCGAACTATGGTGCCGGGGTCTTGGGATGGTTGAGGGCAGCTCTTGGGAGCACACTATGGGGGGGGGGTCTTTGGATGGTTGAGCGGCAGCTCTTGGGGAAACTTATGGGGGGCGGGGGGGGCGTATTGCGATGGTGGGGGGCAGCCTCTTGCGGAACTATGGCGGGGGGGTTTGGATGGTGGAGGGGCAGCTCTTGGGGAACTATGGGGGGGGTCTTGGATGGTGAGGGGCCAAGCTCTTGGGGAACTATGGGGGGCGCGTCTTTGGGATGGTTGAGGGGCAGCTCTTGGGGAACTATGGGGGGCGGGGGGGGTCTTGGCATGGTGAGGGGGCAGCTCTTGGGGAACCTATGGGGGGGTTTTGGATTGGTGAGGGGCAGCTCTTGGGGAACTATGCGGGATCTTGGATGCGTGAGGGGCAGCTCTTGGGGAAAACTATGGGGGCGGGTCTTGGATGGTTGAGGGGCAGCTCTTGGGCGAACTATGGGGGGGGGGCGCTTGGATGGTTGCAAGGGGCAGCTCTTGGGGAACTATGGGGGGCGGCGGGGGTCTTGGATGGTGAGGGGCAGCTCTGGGAACTATGGCGGGGGGTCTTGGATGGTTGAGCGGGCAGCTCTTGGGGGAACCTATGGGCGGGGTCTTGGATGGTTGAGGGGCAGCTCTTGGGGAAACTATGGGGGGTCTTGGCGAGGCTTGAGGGGGCAGCCTCTTGGGGAAAACTATGGGGGGGCGGTCTTGGATGGGTTGAGGCGGCAGGCTCTTTGGGAACTTGAACTTGGATGGCTGGTGCCCTAGCGCGTTGGGAGCTTGGGCCGGTGCGCTGATGGATCGCTTGGTTCAATTTCCCCGTTTTTTGACCTTGTTGGGAGATCTGATTGCTTTTGTTGTTCGCCTCTTGGATCGGGAATCTGTTAGATGCACTAAAGATCGTAGCGAGCAGCTTTCACCTGCAAAGTATATTGTATGTTAAAATAGGTTATATTGTATGTGTAAAAAATTCAGAATAAAAATGACACTGTATGTGTAGTCTATCTCCTTGCAAAAATTTATGAGAAAATACGCCAACCGCCTACGTAAAAGCACTTAATGCAAATACCATGTATAGGCCTACACACCTTGACAGCAAACATGTGGGGCAGTACAGGATGTATGGTCCACTTAAGGTTACACACACATACAGTACGTGAAGTTCACACACACAACACAGTACGTGAATTCACAACACCCACACACCACACACACACACACACACACACACACACACACACACACACACACACACACACACAACACACACCACACCACACCCACCACCACACACACACAACCCCACCCCCCCCAACCCCCCCCACACCACACACACACACACACACACACACACGAGGAGAGTGCAGGGTGGGTGCGGGGGAGGAGAGAAAGGAGGTGGGGTGGGGGAGGAAGAAGCAGGTGGGGGTGGGGTGGAGGAGGAGAGGAGGAGCGCAGAAGGTTATGAGGGTGCCAGGAAGAGAGAGCTGGGGAGAGAAGCATGGCCGCGGCGTGGGAAAGATGGCAGAGATGACCAACTCTCAAGCTTTGGGTTGGTATGGAAATCAGGCATTAAAAAAGGGAGGTGAAAAAAGCACAGGACATGACAGCATCCTGTTGAGAGCTGAGATACACTGCATAACTACAGTCTGCATGTATATGATCCCTCGAAGAGCTGACACATGCTAAGCTAGGGCCTTCATATCTCTGTGTATGTGTGTGCATGCTAGAGCGCAAGTGTGTGTGAGTATGCGCGTGTGTGAGATATTAACTTTCTGACAGGAGTGGCTTGTCATGATGTGATGCACTATAGAGTAATGATTAGGCCTGTGCAATAGGATCAGCTCGATTGTGTTAATAGGGGTGATGGGGAGGTAATAGGCTCACTGGGGATTTGACTGAGTATCCTAATGGCCAGGCAGGAGGGTCCTTAGATGGAGCTGTCTCCTACTGTTCTGTACATCTCTCTCTCTCTCTGAGATGTAGACTTGATACTGATGATAACAATGGTTGGACTGAGCAAGATACTTACCATACCTGAGACATGTTTAACCTTCATTAACCTTTATTTAACTAGGCATACCATAGGGCTTCACTTAATAATGATATCATTAGAACTCCCTCTTGAAGTTGTATAGAGGTACTGTATAGGACAAAATCAGAGAGGCAGCCACGATCCCGATGCTAAGAATGACTGGACTGAACCAGGCATGCTACCTTTCTAGGCCTCTCAAGTATGTCTATTTAATAATAATACTATATTTAGAGCAGGGATGGGCAACTTTGATGGGGGGGTGGGGGCCACAAAAAATCTGAACTCCTCATGAGGGGTGGTAGTGGCTCGCGAGTCTACATACCCACATTCATAACCACACATGCAGTCATAACTGGCCCTAGCCTTTTGGGGGCCGTAAATGAAATTGTAATAGCGTAGAGAAAATTAATTTTACAATTAATTTCCTGCAATTCTACCCATTTTGCCATGAGGCGTAGAGAAAATGTTACAGTTTTAAAGCAAGTTTTCTGTGATTCTACACATTTTGCCATGGGGTGGAGTGAAGATTTTGCAATTTCATAACTCATTTCATGCAATTTAACTCATTTTGCCATGGGGCGGAGATAAAAATGAACAGTTTTACAGCTAATTTCCTGCAATCGTACACATTTTTCCATAGGGTGGAGATAAATGTTGGCAGTTTTTAATATGATATATGATGGTCAACGAGGTCCACCCCCTATTACCTCCCCAATTCGACCATGCTTACTACAAGTTTAGATAGCTGGCAGCTTGACTAATTTACCAATCTATAAAATGTTAGCTGACATGGACTAATTGAGTGACAGAGGAAAACTGCTGATACACAACAACATTTTGAAATTGCACCTTGTGTATTCTACTATTCTCACTGGGGGGTTGATCCATGGGCCTACAGAAGGGGGGCCAGTTGCCCATCCCTGACGTAAACCTTTCCAGACTAGTTATGGTGGTAGTAGACAGTTAAGAGAGGTAGGCCTATAGGCCATTGCCAGGTCACATGGATGACATTAACTAAGTGTCACATTTACGGCATACAAGAGCCAGCAGCGTCCTGAAAAACCCTGACATGTTTACACTATACATTCCCCATTCCCCCCCAATAACAAATAGACAAACAAACACATGAATGCAAACTGACAGCATGTCACTATGAGAACTGAGATGTAATGCGGAGATATAAAACCACACATACCTGCACATACTGGTGTACACACACACACACACACACACACACACACACACACACAC
>NC_036872.1:25807285-25809985 GCF_002910315.2 Salvelinus sp. IW2-2015 | reverse complement strand
CACACACACACACACACAGCAGGCCCAGTCGACACCCCCCCACCGACAATGGAGGAAATGTTGAGATTCCACAGACACTCCTTCTGAGCGCTGACATCTTTAGTCACCAAGCCGCTTTCTGTTTCCACTGGAGAGCGGCGGTGTGATCAGGGTCAAGATCACGGAACAATTACCCCCGACCCTGTGCCGTTACCATACTCCTTCATTGCCGCGCCACCCCGCCTGGCCTCATGCCCGCCAAGGTCGCCCTCTCACTGTTCCGGAAAGAATTTGCCCCCGGAATATCCTGCTGTCATTTTCACTGTTCTGTTGAGTCCTCCTTCTCCTCCCCCTCCTCCTCGGCTTCCTCCTTCTCCCTCTGTATCTCACACACAGCTCTGTGGGTCCTGACCTCCACTGTACATGCTGCATTCAAACTCCCTCTGTGTTGTGTGTGTGTGTGTGTGTGTGTGTGTGTGTGTGTGTGTGTGTGGGCCATAGGGGCAAAAGGCATCTCCTCCTCCAGCAGTAACCTCCAGGCAGCACTAACAAACTAGTCCCACTCCTCCTGACTCCTCCCAACTTCTGCTGGCCCCTCCTGGCCTTGGCACTGTTCACTGCTAATTGAGGTCTCAGGGAAGCTAAACACTGCATGGAGTGGAGGAACAGGGGACACATTTAAACAAAGCCTGTTAGGAATGAACAAGAGGAGAGAGAGACAGAAAGAAGCAGGGATAGGTATTCAGACATGGCATCCCATGGAGGTGGAAGACTAGCAGGAGAGTGAGGAGGACGACAGTCACATTCAGCAGGGGTCCTTTCTATGACACGATGTGACAACAAACCCTTTGTCCTTCCTCTTTATTTGATATAAAAAMAAAAGTCTTTGTCCTCAGATATAGCCTAGCACCAGGCTGTCTGACAGAGCCATTGAAACCAGGTGAGTCTGGGATTGATAAAAAGGGCATCTAGTCAGCAGTCGGCTGTGTGCTGTGGTTGAGCTCCCAGGTGCCCTTTGAGAACATGTTTGAGGCTACAAGCGTTGGCGGTGAGCGTTGGCGGTGTCGTGATCCGCCCTGGGGTCTGTCTGCTGAAATTTGAGACAGGGATTTCTTTTTTTAAATGACAGGGCAGGTAGAGGGAAGCAGAGTAGCAGCTAGTAGCCAGCCAGCTCTCTACCTACAGGGATCACACAGGAACCTCAATCAATTCCAGAGTAGCAGCTAGTATGTTGAATGTGACTGTCGTCCTCCTCACTCTCCTGCTAGGCTTCCACCTGCATGGGATGCCGTGTCTGAATACCTATCCCTGCTTCTTTCTGTCTCTCTCTCCTCTTGTTGGTCACGCTGGTCTGACCAATCGGATTCCACGCTTCAAGATTGCTTKGATCACGTGGACTGGGATATGTTCCGCATAGCGTCGGACAATAACATTGATGAATACGCTGACTCGGTGAGCGAGTTTATTAGCAAGTGCATCGGTGATGTTGTACCCACAGCGTCTATTAAACCATTCCCCAACCAGAAACCACAGATTGATGGCAGCATTCGTGCAAAACTGAAAGCGCAAACCACTGCTTTTAATCAGGGCAAGGTGACCGGAAACATGACCGAATACAAACAGTGTAGCTATTCCCTCCGCAAGGCAATCAAACAAGCTAAGCGTCAGTATAGAGACAAAGTAGAGTCGCAAGTCAACGGCTCAGACACGAGAGGTATGTGGCAGGGTCTACAGTCAATCACGGACTACAAAAGGAAAACCAGCCCCGTCGCGGACCCCGATGTCTTGCTCCCAGACAGACTAAACAACGTCTTTGCTCGCTTTGAGGACAATACAAWMCCACTGACATGGCCCGCTACCAAAACCTGCGGGCTCTCCTTCACTGCGGCCAACGTGAGTAAAACATTTAAARGTGTTAACCCTCGCAAGGCTGCCGGTCCAGACGGCATCCCCAGCCGCGTCCTCAGAGCATGCGCAGARCAGCTGGCTGGTGTGTTTACGGACATATTCAATCAATCCTTATCCCAGGCTGCTGTTCCCACATGCTTCAAGAGGGCCACCACTGTTCCTTTTCCCAAGAAACCGACGGTAACTGAGCTAAATGACTATCGCCCAGTAGCACTCACTTCAGTCATCATGAAGTGCTTTGGGAGACTAGTCAAGGAGCATATCACCTCCACCCTACCTGACACCCTAGACCCACTCCAATTTGCTTACCGCCCCAATAGGTCCACAGACGACGCAATCGCAAGCACACTGCCCTAACCCATCTGGACAAGTGGAATACCTATGTAAGAATGCTGTTCATGGACTACAGCTTAGCATTTAACGCCATAGTACCCTCCAAACCCGTCATTAAACTCGAGACCCTGGGTCTCAACCCCGCCCTGTGCAACTGGGTACTGGACTTCCTGATGGGCCGCCCCCAGGTGGTGAGGGTAGGTAACAACATCTCCACCCGGCTGATCCTCAACACTGGGGCCCCACAAGGGTGCGTTCTCAGCCCTCTCCTGTACTCCCTGTTCACCCATGACTGCGTGGCCATGCATGCCTCCAACTCAATCATCAAGTTTGCAGTGGTAGGCCACTATCAAGTGGTAGGCTTGATTACCAACAACAACGAGACGGCCTACAGGGAGGAGGTGTGGTGTCAGGAAAATAACCTCACATTCAATGTCAACAAAACAAAGGAGATGATCGTGGACTTCAGGAAACAGCTGA
>NC_036872.1:25792285-25802285 GCF_002910315.2 Salvelinus sp. IW2-2015 | reverse complement strand
TTCCGGAGACACCTGAAACCCCACCTCTTTAAGGAATACCTAGGATAGGATAAAGTAATCCTCCTAACCCCCCCCTCCCCCTTAAAAGAGTTAGATGCACTATTGTAAAGTGGTTGTTCCACTGGACATCATAAGGTGAATGCACCAACTTGTAAGTCGCTCTGGATAAGAGCGTCTGCTAAATGACTTAAATGTAAATGTAAAATGTAGTTTGCTCATACTTCAAGTTATCCGTCTGAAACGTTGCACATACACTACTGCCATCTTGTGGACACCATCGGAATTACAACCAGAGTGATGGCTGGAACTGGGACCTTTCTCTTGCATTTCAAAGATGGTGGTAGAAAAAAACGGTTGTTTTTTATGTTTGTATTTTCTTCTAACAGATCTATTGTGTTATATTCTGCTACATTCAATTCACATTTCCACAAACCTCAAAGTGTTTCCTTTCAAATGGTACCAAGAATATGCATATCCTTGCTTCAGGGCCTGAGCTAAAGGCAGTTAGATTTGGGTATGTCATTTAGGCGAAAATTGAAAAAAAGGGGGCTACCACAAAGTTAACCATTTTCACTGTAGTGTCCAAAACGTCTTTCAAGCTGTCAGGCATTCCCTTGGCAGCAAGAGCCTCTCGGTGGATGCTGCAGTGTACCCAAGTGGCGTCGGGAGCAACTGCTTGCACGCGCGTTACCACTCCACAATGTCTCCCTGTTATGGCGTTTGCGCCATACCAACACATCTTGACCACCAAAGTCCATTTGATGTCACAAAGCTGTCCAAGACTTTAGAAATATCCTCTCCTGTTGTCCTGGTTTCCAGAAGAGGATGTCTTCCTTAATTGACCCCCCATAAACGTAATGGACATATACCAGGAGCTGTGCCAGGCGTGTCACGTCTGTTGACTCATCCAGCTGTAATGCATAGAATTCACTGACTTTTATGCGAAGCAGTAATTGTTTCAAAACATCTCCTGCCATGTCACTGATGCGTCGTGAAACAGTGTTGTTTGATGAAGGCATTGTCTGTATCGTTTTTTTGGCCTTTTCCCTCAGCATTGTCTCAGCCATATCCGCGGCAGCAGGAATAATTAAGTCCTCCACAATAGTATGGGGCTTGCCTGTCCAAGCCACTCGGTAGCTCACCATATAAGACGCTTCTAGACCCTTCTTATTAATGGTATCTGTTGCTTTTATACATGTCTTACTACTCGAAAGTCATCTTAATTRTTGCTCAAAAAACTCCTGTGGCTTATTTTTCAAATTGGCATGTTTTGTTTCTAAATGTCTGCACTAGAGTGAAGGTTTCATTGAGTTGTGAGATAGTACCTTTGCACATATAACACACTGTGGCTGAGGAAAGGCAGTACTCCCAATATAAGTGAACCCCAAATCAATGTAGTTCTCATCATATTTGCGCATCTTCGTTGGTCCAACGTTCCGGTCTATTGTTCAGTGCTTTCCCAGGTAAGGGGGCAGTAGCTCTTCGGCTGCATAAGATTCTCAACTGTCAGTGTCCATACTAGGTGGGCTAACAACAAATATAGAATTACTGATGCTAGCATTGGATGTGCTCATTGATGCAGAACAACTTGTGTCGTTGACAGGTGCAGGTGTAGTACTGCTGGTAGTAGCAGTACTACCAGTAGAGCTGGTATGTGTCTCTATGGACGCGGGCCTTACTTTTTTTWAACAATTTATCAATTTTCAAGCAAACGGAATGAGTAGCAGCTACCTTTGGCTACATACGGACCGTTTGTGGAATTCCCACGAGAGAGAGACGGTTAATGTGATTAAATGTTCATTATTTGACCTGACTACCTGTATTTGACAATGTGTTGTTATTTTGCTCAACACTATATGGCTACATTTTATTTTTMGCAGTGAAACGAGGCTACTCAGGCGAGAGAGAAAACTCACCCAAATGTATCGCCCCCATGGGGGGGGYAAATGGACTGTTCGAAAATGTGAAGGAAAAAAAAAAAGGGGGGGGGCGGTAGACTATATTTTTTAAATGCGAATCACATTTCTATTTGGCGTACCCCCGACGGCATACCTCAGTTTGGGAATACCTGTCTTAGAGAGATGGACTGTGCCATCACCGTGGCTTGGAGTAGTCCAGAGACAGACGCGAATCAGACAGGTGTTTTGTGCACCATAACATTTTTAAAAAGCGACTGCTCGACTAAAGAAATCTCGGTCGACCAACAGCATATCAACCAAACATTCGACCAGTTGAACAAATGGAGTCAGCCCTACATCTCAGCCTGCCTCTGTGTGTGTGTGTGTGTGTGTGTGTGTGTGTGTGTGTACTCAATCCCTTTAGAAATGTATGGTCAAGTAAAAAAAACCATTTGTTCTCTCTTATACATTCCAAAAGGGGTGCCCTTTTTCTCCACCGCTGATAAGTCAACACGGCAGATAAGATAAAGCACACATTTCATGGCTGCCGTGTTTTAACGACACTATCGCAGTAGTTTGCCTTACAGTGTCTAAACATGAGGCTTTGATAAAGACAATATTATATGACGCCTAGGATGATTGTGCTACAGATAAGACATTCAGTTGAACATCTCAACCCAACGGATTTCATTTACTGTTGAGCCGGGATGTTCTACTGTCCGTCTGGTTTGCGGTGCATTGTTATCGCACCATCGCCCGCAGTGCAGTGCATTAACCAGTGGAGCTCTGTTATCTCTGCCTAGACTGCTTTTCCATTTCCATTATCTCCATGTATCTGATAAGCTTTGTAATCAGTCTTATCTGACGACTGCCTCCTCTTCTCGTTCAACAAGGGAACTACTCTGCAGCCTCCTCTTCTCGTTCAACAAGGGAACTACTCTGCAGCCTCTCTTTCTCGTTCAACAAGGGGACTACTCTGCAGCCTCCTCTTCTCGTTCAACAAGGGGAACTACTCTGCAGCCTCCTCTTCTCGTTCAACAAGGGGAACTACTCTGCAGCCTCCTCTTCTCGTTCAACAAGGGGAATACTCTGCAGCCTCCTCTTCTCTGTTCAACAAGGGAACTACTCTGCAGCCTCCTCTTCTCGTTCAACAAGGGGAACTACTCTGCAGCCTCTCTTCTCGTTCAACAAGGGAACTACTCTGCAGCCTCCTCTTCCGTTCAACAAGGGGAACTACTCTGCAGCCTCCTCTTCTCGTTCAACAAGGGAACTACTCTGCAGCCTCCTCTTCTCGTTCAACAGGGAACTACTCTGCAGCCTCCTCTCCTCCACTTGGCTAATTACAAGGACAATAGACACTGTCCTGTGGTGATAGTACCTTATTTAAACATGCCTAAGAGTGAGGGAGAGTCAGTAGGATAAGATATGAATTCACAAAACCTGTGTGGATGGACACCTGGCCCAGGCAGCAACGGTTCTGTGACTAAAACAAAAACCCCTGTTGATGTGGTTGGGGTGGTAATCCAATAGCAAATGTAAGTAAAGGCTGCATCAAACTGAAAGGTGAGCTCTCTCCCCAAGCAGCTGAACTCCTAAATAACAGAAAACCTTTACTTTGTTGAACCCGAGATAAACATGCCAATAAATCCTGGGAGCGGCAGGTAGGCCATTTTGAGGAGCGCTTATCACTCTCCCCGCGACGGGCAATAAAAACTGGAGATGGTGGCTCGCAGATATTACATACGCACAGGCACGTATACACACTAGCGCCGTACACACACGCACACGCACACGCACACACACACACACACACGCACTCAGTGTCCCGAGCCAAGCATCTGGAAAATATCTACACTACAAAAGCCCTGCATGACGGCAGCCACAGTCCAACACTAAGCAGGCATTTCCATAACTGCAGGGAGGGAGAGGACGGATGTCGTCGAGTCTCACAGCACCCCACCACAACACTCCATGTGGTGAAATCAAACAATATGAGGACAAAAGGCCAGTGAATGACATTACAGTATTGGGCAAGGCCCCTGAACAACTCTCCTACTTCCACTTACTTTAGTTTCAATCGCCCCCGCCCTAGCCAGGCAGCCAAGTTGCTGCAGAGGCAGACAGGACAGCAGTATCAGTTGATTGCAATCACAGACTGGGAGCTTTATCTGAACCACACACTTCAACAGGCCATGATACCGTTCACTTCAGACACACATTTTACATAAAGAAATGACACAGTCAGTACTGGATATAGCAGCAGGAGCAAGAACGCAGACGCGTTAGCTAACTGTAATCTGCTCCTGAATCTGCTCAAAATTCTCATCACCAACATTTACACACATTTTAGTCATTTAGCAGACACTTATCCAGAGACGTACAGTAGTGCGTGCATACATTTTCACATACTGGGTCCCTGTGGTTATTGAACCGGCAAGCTACAGAGAAGGTGTTATCCTTCTGTATGCCAAAAATATTATATTTGCCCTTGGTCTCAGTAATATTATCAACAAACCGCTCAAGAAAGACAAAAACACTAAACTGAAACATTACTATCATCGTGTGATAATACAGGTAGACCTCCATCCCTCAACTATGGAGCTAATCCATATTGCTTTAAATCTGGACAAGGATAGTGATGACAGTAGATGACGATAAAATGGCTCCTGTGGCTTTATCCAGACTGGTACAGAATGATTGCCCTAGGCCTGGAGGGGAGAGTTGTACCATTAGAAATGAGTGATGTCAAGGGATGTCAGGTGGTTTGGGGACTTTGTTAAATGGCAGCACGTGGCAAGGTTGGCCTTCCATCTGTCTGCTGGCTGGAGGCGAGCAGAGACGAGGGTCGGGAGGCAGCGGGCCATAGCTCAGCTTCCTCCTGACAACCTCCCGTGGCCCTGAGCGATGGGAGTCCTCCATCTTGTGTCACACAGGATGTCTGGGAGTGGCACGGCACTGAGAGAAGAAAAAAGTGCGTCCACCCCCTCCACCAGCCCCCGAATCCCGCCTCCGGAAGCATCCATCATGGCGGGCCCCGTGGGGCGTGGGTAACGGATCGACTTTGCTCTGAGCGCTAATCAATCCCCAGCTAGCAGTCTTCTCATGGGAACATTTATGACCCTCCCATATAAGCAGGCCTTTGGGGCATTACGGCACCCAGTAATCCTGCTAAGTGAGCAATATTTCCAATCTCTCCCGCTCCCATTAGACGGGTCGGGTCATAAATACTAGAGTTAATCTGTGGCTGTGACTCCGGCACACCCCCAGCCCCTCACCCACCACCCCTGGCTGATGTGCGACCCCTCCCAGCCCCTCACCCACCACCCCTGGCTGATGTGCGACCCCTCCCAGCCGTCAGCGCTCCAGCGGAGCCAGGTGGGACCCACGGCCAAGGTAACAGCAGTGCCAGAGATTAAATGGCCTTCTAGCTCTGATGATGACTGGAGTAACACAGCACAGCAGAGGAAGGACGTGCCTCAACCCCACTACCCTGGCCTGCTAAACCTGCTAGGCCTGGAGGGAGAGCACTGGAATAAATGACGGAGCTCTAGAGAAGGCAGTTGATGCACAGGTGCTCTACTTCATCAAATAGAGCAAGTCCATGAAGCATCAACGAAGGTAAACAGATCAGTCAGTAGGCCCTCAGAGGTCTTTCACTTTCATCTATCGTTTTACGTGTTACATGCAACATGCATTGTTCTGCATGGTGCTACAGAATAAACATGGGCATGCATGTTTAATATTTCTCATATTAGTTAAGGCCAAGCATTATATTTGTATCATGTTGTTATTTGCATTACCCTGTGGTATCCCAAAAGAAACAAGACCATATAGGAAATACAGGATCCAGCTGTACTCTTTATTATTCTGCCAAGGTCCGTGTGTACTTCCCCACAAAACACACACACACAAGAGCGTGTATAGTGTGTATTAAAGCAGACCGTTGTTTCTCTCATGGTGCCAGTGGGAGTTTCACGTCCACCACACCAGGAAGGAGCCCTGGTCCTGGGTTCAGAATACACAGCCAGAGGGCAGTACCTCCCCTCCACCCATAACTGCCTAACAGCGGCAAGGCAAGGCAGGGGTCGATGTTATTCCGCCCATCATGCATCAAAACGTCTCCCAGAGGTACCTCTGCTCCGAACAGAGACTTCCATCTCATTTCTGCTGGAAGGCCAAGTCTCTCCATCAACCCATCGGTCTGTCTGTGCAGGAGGCAGGAGGAGGCAGGAGGAGGCAGGAGTCAAGGCCTTCAAACCCACAACACTGGTCTCCTCACCCTGCTCTGCTCTGTTCTCCACCAGCCTCCCTGGCTGTCAGAATAGAAAGCTCTGCTCTGGCTTTTACTCTCTCCGCTAAGGTCAGGAACTGTACTGTATGCACATTGTTTTCAGAGTCAAAGTAAGGGGGGGACAAAACAGGTGTTCATGGAAACACTGGGGCAATATCAGCAAACAATTGTTCTGTCACAGATGTTTCCACTATTTTGAGATGTTCCAACACGTGATGATGACTGGAGTAACACAGCATTACCGTGGCCTGCTAGGCCTGGAGGGAAAGCACTGAGATAAATGATGGGGGTTTATTTACAAGTAAGACAGTTTGGTCCCCTTTAACATGACTTTAGTAGAGAGGAGAGCAACATTGTGTATATAGAGAAGGACATAGTGTACAATTCCTACACAGTGGACCAGCAGCATGTCTTATCAAACCAAAACAGACAAACTGTCCAGTACAATGGAATTTTTATGCCTAATTAATTTGAATGGTTATCAACATGATCGTTCTAGAGATGCAATATTTTATATTAACGATGGTTCAAGTCAAACATTTTGTTGAAAAGCCTAAATCACGTTCGCTCTCTTTTGGAAAATGGTGTGAAAATGAATACCATGACAGCACCATCTTGTCGAGTTAAATTTCACATTGAGGAAGTCGTGTACATACTTTGAGACCATACGGTTTGAATATTAGCCAATGAATCAGAAGTATTTTATGCCGTCTTTCAGCTGAACCTCAACTCCAGCCTTTTCAGACTTAGATCCCTCTGAGTGAAAGACTTCGGAGATATTATTTGATTCAGCCTATTGATGTTCTTCATTTTATATTTTCATTTCATATTTTTGTAGTGGCACCAGCTGGTAGTGGTTAACCTCTACTGATGTATCTGTCAAGTGCATTGTTCTTCTCTTACAGCCTTCTCCTTTGAAGCCTGGTCTGTGGAGGCCTCCTCTCTGTTTGAGACRTGGGCATCGTCCAAGTAGAGTCCAGCCTGCTGAAGCACCAGCCTCCACACAGCGAGGGGCCCTTGGTGCAGAGCGGAGAGGAGGCAGGACTCCACGGCCCCGGCCCCCAGTAAGGGTCAAGCTTGACTAATGGGGCTCTGAAACCATTTCCACTTGGACCAGGAAGGAACCCAGCTTAAATTGAATTCATATGCTCTGGAATGCTGACAAGAATCCCTTCGGTCTTCATCCATGCACAGTAGCTTCCCCATCAGGTATGCCTGCAATGCAATGTTATCAAAGGCACTGTCTGTCTGCTTAAGGAAAAGATAGTGAACTATAGATCAGTAGCTGATTGATTGAAATGTTGCCCCTGATGTTATCCATGGGGGACCCTGTAGGAGTGATGATCTCTTGGTCCACACTCGTCTACAGGACAGAGGTTAAAACATCTCKCACACTCTGGCAGCCAGGCAGGGAGGATCAACTGAGTGTAAGAGAATACACCTCAATTATGAAAGGCCATGGTCCATCTGTTCCAGCTCAAATCAAAAAGAATGAGGGGAGAGGAGGGGGAGGACAGGGGGAAGAAGAGTGGGGAGGAGGGGAAGGAGGGATGATGTTCTTGGCTCTGACAGCGTGCCAGCAGCAGCACTTGTAAAACCTTTGCTTTATCTCGCAACAATCAGCCTAATTACGTTATTTGAAAGGGTCCAATTAATCCGCTATTGTCAGCCGACGGCTAAGTGTTTCTCTCCCCACATTCAGAGGAATCCGCAATTAACCGGAGCCAAATTTATTTAGTGACACTTCTCAGCTTCTGACTCCCTCCAATTATTGCTAATCAATTTCAGCGAGAGCCCAGGGAGTGCAGGCGGTGTCACTGCCATTTGTAGAGGGAGCGTCAGCAAACCCCTGCGAGCATCCACAGAAAGGCCAGACGTGTCACCGCTGTCAGGCTGCCTGCGAAGAGCAGAGGGACTGACCCTGATGAATAGAAACGAGGCCTCCCAGCAGCCCCTGCTCGGAACAGCCCTTCTCTCTCCAGAGTCGGTGTTAATTGAAAAAGGTCTGCAGCGGACCGGGCCCCACACACACCAGCACCTCAGCTGTCACTACGCTCCCTTCTCTCCCCTGGACATGACCGGGCCTAGCCTGATTGGTCACCTCATCTCCTGGCTGGTAATGACTATTAAGTGCCCATAGGATTACCGTACATCCAGTGTTWAAAGACTCTGCTGACACTGGAGCTGAATGATGAAGCTCTGTGGTACAGTTGAGTAGAGGTCGCTGGAGAATTATATTTTAGCAGGGGGTAAGGCAAGAACAGTTAATCATAACGTTTAAAGGAAATACGGCTAGACGAGGACTGTAAGCTAGTCAATGAAACATTTCCTTGAATAAGAGAAAAGCTGGGTTGTTGAGAGGTTATAGTAGGCATATTTACAGAAAAGTAGTTGACAAGTTAGTTAGTATTCCTGTTAGCCCTAAAAAGATAGCACCCTATTCATTTCCAGATAAGCCATCCAAGACCTTACAGAAACCAAAAATCATCATGAAACCGTTCGAAGTGGGAGCAACAATAAAAACATTGTGATCAACCGACCTGATCGATATAAACCATAGTAGCAATACCTTGACAGCTATTTTTAATATTTTTATAGTAATTTTTTCTACCAACTGGGAGTTACTACAGCCTTGTCCCATCGCTGCAACTCCCGTATGGACTCAGGAGTGGCGAAGGTCGAGAGCCATGCGTCCTCCAAAACACAAACATGCCAAGCCGCACTGCTTCTTGACACACTGCTCGCTTAACCCGGAAGCCAGCCGCACCAATGTGTCGGAGGAAACACCATCCAACTGGTGACCGTGTCAGCGTGCATGCACACGGCCCGCCACAGGAGTCGCTAGAGCACGATGGGACAAGGATATCTCGGCCAGCCTCCCCTAACCTGTACGACGGTGGTCTAATTGTGCGCCACCTCATGGGTGTCCCGGTCTCGGCCAGTTGTGACACAGCCCGGAATCGAACCCGGATCTGTAGTGACGCCTGTAGTACTGCGATGCAGTGCCTTAGACCGCTTTGCCACTCAAGAGGCCATACCTTGACACTTGAAGTATGAAAACATAGCTTCTCTCACCAAGTGTTGACCAAACAAATCTAGACCATGTGAGATCACAACATACCTTCTCAGGATGATTGGACCTCAGCCCTGATTGATGGTAAGCCTCTCAAATTGCTGGTGCTCAAACAATGAGAGCAAAGACACTTGACCTGAATGCCTGTCACTATGAAACTCCACACTTTTCCACCAACTAAAACACACACAGATTCAGCAATGCATCTACTGCAGTATTGTTTATGTGTCTGTGTGGGCATGTCTGTATGCGTGCCAAGGAGAGGATCAGAAATATATCCGGACATTCTGGAAAAAGATGCTAAGTTTTCCCAATGTATAACCACGATTTGTGCCGCTAAATATGCACATTTTCGAACAAACCATTATGTATTGTGTAATATGATGTTATAGGACTGTCATCTGATGAAGTTGAGAAGGTTAGTGAAAGAATTTATATATTTTGCTTGTTTATTCGCTATCGCTAACGTGCCTAACGAATCAATGCTGTTGTGTGGTTGGCTATTGTAGTAAGCTAATATAATGCTATATTGTGTTTTCGCTGTAAAACACTTAAAGAATCGGAAATATTGGCTGGATTCACAAGATGTTTGTCTTTAATTTGCTGTACACCATGTATTTTTCATAAATGTTTTATGATGAGTATTTAGGTATTCAATTTGGTCTCTGTAATTGTTCTAGCTGCTTCGGTGCTATTTCCGATTGTAGCTGCAATGTAAACTATGATTTATACCTCAAA